>NW_016157495.1:24627-32629 GCF_001687245.7 Rhagoletis zephyria
TAGGAGGTAAAAGGGATTACTCCCCCTCCTAGGACATCCAATGTTAAAGGGAGTATACAAAATTACATGCTTATACACAGAAGCATAGGGAGCAATGGGGAGTATTCGTATACTCCCAAGGGAGTACTCACCGAGCAATCGTACGATGCTCCCAAGTTCTACTGGGTAGAAATAGAAAACTTGTTACTTCACATGTATGAGCGCCTGGTATTGGGAAATGAAAATATCAATTTGACAATAAAAACTGGTCATAAAGAGGTCGCGGGAAAAAGGACACACATTTTTGGATATTTAAAAAATTGGCATAATAAGTATGTACATAAATCATGTATGTATATGTATGAAAGATTCGAACTTTTTTGCAAACATTGAAGCGTCCGGCGAGAAATGTAAAACAATATTTTAAGTATATATTGGAATAAAAAGAAAATGTATGTCTTTTCTTAACATTATGTTAAATGCTTCCATTTAAAATAAAAAACTTCATAAGTATTCCTATACTTCCTATGAAGTTTTCAAATACTACTGAATGCAATCAACATACTCAAATACTCTGGAAAAGCGGAACAGTGTTTTATGTAGCAGAGCTCTGTTGAGTAACATTGATCAGTTCCTCAAATTTACGATGTTCGCTTTTTTTGTTCCTATCTTTTTTAGTACTCTAAAATATATGTTCCATTTACTCATGTACACATATGAAGAGTATTTCTGCTGGTATATTTGCAGTGCTTTAGTAAGTATGTATGTATGTACATATATCGGAGGTTCAATGTGATTTTAATGTCGAACGAAAAGTTAAATTTGAATTCTGTGGCTGTTAAAAGAGACTTATAAAAAAGTTTACGTTCTTTTTTTTTTAATTTGATGTATAAAATGCATTGAACTGTAGTACATGTGTATATATCGTCGTTTAAAGTGCAAAACCGCGTATGTGAACTTGTAGATTTCATTTTCTAGCGCGTAAAAACACTCATATTTCAAAATAGTTCTCTTTTTTATAAAGCAATTGCATTTCTGGCTAGTATATTTCAGGACGAGTGGGTAAGGATTGAGCCAAGAGCTTGTGTGAACAAATCCAATTTTTGGCAGTCAATGTCTGTTACGCGGTTTTGCAGAATACCGATACGCGGTTTTGTACTTTAAACGACGATATGTATATATGCTTTTACATCAGGTTAAAACAAGCAAGGTTAAAAATCCAGCCCATTTATACACAAGAGTATATTTAATTAATATTAATTAAATATCATCAAACGTTGAAAATGTGGAAGTACAAATACATAGCGATGGTCAAAAAAATCAATAGTGCCGCTGGATAATTCTTACCAAACTGGAAACTCAAGTGCTTAGCGCAAGTTTTTCGTAAAAGTTGATTAAAAACTAAATATTTTATAAACTGGAGCTTGAACAAATCGAAAATTCAAAATTGTGTTGCTAAAAATAATAATACGAAGAGATCGTTCAGTCCGATGCCGAGTCGCATCGTATGGGCTTATTTGTAGGTCGTGAGGCTAACTCACAAAACACTATTGCATCCTCTGGATTGGTAGCACAAAATATAGGTTTACATTATCACCAGCAGACAAGAAGTGATTGATCCAACCTTAAAAAACCAGTTATGGCGGATGATATCAAAGAAGTGATGGTCTTGGAAGAAGAATTTCAATCTGGGCTCGAATCGTCACATACGATATCGCATTACTCGTCACGTAAAAAAACATTTCTCTGATTATGACATACGTATCCTTTATGCCATTTAGCTTATACGACTGACGCACAGTGGTTGGAATAGAAGATCTAGCTTGACGAAAGTCAAAATTTTATTTGTTTTTAAATTACTTTTGGCTACTTGGACTTGGAATACAGTCGGAACAATATATTTAAATAGAAATAGCTCATATGGAACATATGGAAACAAAAAAAAGTTAAGTCAATGGCGTCTATTTGAGAACTCTATTATAACAACTGAAATTTAACTTAAAAAATTGCTTTTCTCACTCGCAAATATTTGCATATTGGCAAATTGATTTTATAAATTAAAAACTACACTTATTTCTCTATAGATTCATAATTCAATTTTTGTGCACATTGTTTAAGGAAATTTAAACCGGAAATTCGTGGTTTGTCCAGTTAAAAAAATACTGTAATAAGTAGCAAAAGTAAAGCCTGCTAAGATTCTATTTGATTTGGTGGTCCTACGTAATGCACTAAAGTATTCAGCAAGAAAGGCAGTGAAGGTGTTTCTGCAAACACTGGACATAAATCCCATAAATTCGACCCTGGAAATCTGTAAAGCTTGGTAAAACGCAACTGTACTATTTTGTTTATAAATACATATATCGATTTATAAGCCTGCCTTAGTTGTTCTTATTATTTCGAGCACGTCTGTTTGTGCATTGAACTGTTTACTCTGTCGAGTGATCAGCACATTGTCTGTATGTAGAAAAATATATATGTACATATGTATGTACTTAGGCATGTACGAAGAATGTAAAGAAATACGATAACAAATTGAAAATGTCGCGCAAAAATTAATTTAATGATGCATAAATTATCTACAGTCGCCAGAGGGCATACAATTAATGACGCAAAGAGGAAACGATACCTGATACACGATTTGTCAACAGAAAGAAAAACAGAGATAAAAGTTAAAGCAAATTCTTCATATGTAGATAATACATGAAATCTTAAAGCATTTCAGAAATGATATTTGAATGATTATTTTAATGATAAATACTTAAATGATAATCGCATAAGTTAGACGCTGTATAAGCACCGAATCCGAATACGTTTCCAGATATTTTCATTTCAATTGTCTTGACATCCAGTTAACGACTGGCTAAGCTTCACAAATTTAGACTTTTTTTATCAGCATCAAAATCTGGTAAGGAAAAACTTGAGTATTAAGTCGCCTTTATATGATAGCATGCATAAGCAAAATCTTTTTTATCAGAGTTTGAATTGGTTCTGACGAACATCAGCTAAAGTTCTGATGATTAAAAGGTTCTCGGAAAAATATTTTCTCTTAATTTTTCTGTCGCTTAAGTGGATTTTAAAAATTTCGTTGCGTTTAGACGGAGCATACGAACTTAAGGCAAAGGTTGTTGGTAGTTGATTTGGCAAACAATCTTAAACTAGTATGCACAGGTGGTACAATTAATTATTTATCCATCTATTAATTTATTTACATATTTGTTTTAAGTATTATCAAAAAAAAAAAACTTTTTTTTCGAAGAAGAAAAAGTCCAGGAGTGCAGAAACGCATTGAAATTGAATTTATGACGAATTTGGGAATACGTTCCTCAGCAGGTTTTTGTATGTTTGGTGTATGCATTTAAGTATAATATACTTTCAGCTTAAGTCTCCACCAATAAAAGACGCAAAAATAACGAGTTTAGATGAGACAATTTTGCAAAACGTATGCCAATTCTTGAATTTACCAAGTTTAATGAGCCGCAATCAACTCAATTATGTGCACGCGTATTGTTTATGTGGTCGTAATAAAAGTCAAAGAATTCCGTTATTTTGTCGATGATGTAATCATCAGAACTGAACCAAAATTAAATGGGCCAAACTTTGAAACTACATAAAAATCATTGGGGAACATACATTCAAACATACACAAAAACGAAATTGACGAATGGAAAATTTTCGTCTTTTGAAATCCGTTAAGCAGACTCGCAAATGGCTTAAATGTTGAAAAGCTGGTATCGAAAAATTTCAAAACATCTAAGAATTTCACACCAAGCTTTTCATGTGTAGTGCTTTCGGCGCTCACGCCGGCACCAAAACTTTCATATGCATGTACCAGTGTTGCTGTTTACGGGCGTTTCCTACGAATATTTATAGCATTTTTTCGACTTGGTAGGTTGGCAGTTTAAAGTAAATTTTGCTAGGTTTTAATGACACCTACAAAGAGAACATGTCGCAAACGTTCTTCAATAGTTTAAAATTTCAACTAAAGTTATTAAGTTGGGAATTTATTAAAAATCCTGGGTTTTAATAAACACTAAATCGAATTTTAATAAACAATGTTTTCGAACAAAGCTTGATTTCTATATAAAACCAACGAAATGCATATTTAACCCCCAGCAAAAGCTAGCACAGTATTTTATTGCAATTTCAGGAACAGGCACATGTGTATGTACAAAATTTGTCAAGAAAAATTTTTTTTTAAATATTTCTTTTCATAGAGAATTTTGATGCGTGTATGTATGTGCGATTTTTTTTTCAATTTTTTCATCGTTTCTTATTTGATAAATAAATGAGTACTGTCGTGTTTTTAACTGTACGTATAGGTATATACATACGTTCTACATATATGCCTTGTAACGAATGTTTTATTTGATCTCATTTTTTCATGTAAAGATGAATTTCTTAACTAACTTATATACTTACATAAGCTTTTTGTTTAAATAAATATACGTATTTTTCCAGAATTCATTGTTATTCTCTACCATTATTTATTGAAAATTTTTTCGTGTTACTCAATGCACACATATGTACATATGTGCTTGAATGTATTCCCTATATATGTACTTGTATGTATATAACTATAGTATGTATGTACGTAAACAAGTTTAGCTACATTTTTTAGCCACATCGAATTTTTTAGCTCTTTTTAGCACTTTTTAAAGAGAAATTTGGCTACCACTAAAAATGACTTGCGGCAACACTGATATGTGCATACTTTTAAGCTGAATAGAGCATGGAATGAATGACTGAAAAGCGCTGAACGGTAAAATGTAACATTAGATGCAATTATGACAGTCGAATTTTACTTTCAACTTTGATTTAAAGTTTCATAGATTAATTTATGTACGTAAGTATAAAAATTCAGCCTTCTAAGTCCAATACGATTAATCTAAGTCTAAAATAGACCTGAGTTTTATATTGCATATACATATAGTATACATACTTGAAGTTAAAATTGATAACGTAAATGCACTTCAAAATAGCCAAGCGCATCGCTAATCACTTATTCTGCCTATGTAGGTCATATTTTTAATTAAAAGAAAAAATATATATTTCTAAAATCGATTGACGTAGGCAATTAAATTATAAGAATTCTACGCAAATTACGAAAAAAATACAAAGCTGGAAATTTTCCCCGAGCGGTCAACTTACTGTACAAGTGCAGTCATGGAGCCGGCTTCTCCTCAAATTCTCTGTAGCGGCCTTCGTGCGATGTCAAATAATTCGAATGCTCCTCGCCGCAAAATGGAATACATAATGAAGTTTCATCCAGTCCGGCCATCTGTTTTATGTGAATTTTATGTCACATTCGCAATACAGGCAGTTTTTATGAAAAAAATGGCTCGAAGGTTCGCCATTGCATGGCTTTTAATGTTTTTTTTTAATACGGTTTATTAGCTTATTGAGAAGGGGAGCCAACGTTTATAGAGGGGATAAAGTTTAGTAAGACATAACTTTATGCAAATTGTTCCGCTTGAATTAAAATCTACTTTGATTTTTATATACCAGAACGCACTTGTGCACAAGGGTATTATAATTTTTTTACATTGAAGTTTTGATAATAGGGCCATTCCATTGAAAAGAGGAAAACGATATAAATTTAAATATGCCTATTAACCTGTGGGAAAATATTAAAACAATCAAAAGAAATTGTAATTTTCGTCTATGGAAGCTTTTATTTCATTCATAATTACTTTACAGCAGTCACACGGAGATGTCCCAGCAGTCACAACTTTAAATATTTTTTTCTATGAAGATTACATAAACCTCATTTTTATTGAAAACGAAACGAATGTATAATTGATATTTTACAACACAAATACATCGTACATCGTGAAAATTAAGTGTTTTGGCTAAAATTCATCTTTGAGTGCACAAGGGTAAAATAGAGTTATTTTCAGTGTCCCACTAGTCACATTCATTCAAATGATAGTTACATCAAACTAAGAAATCGTTTAGTATTTTGGTTAAAGCAATTTTATACATTAGTTAGTGTTCTATTTTATAAAATATCTTTCGCTGTTGTATAAATTCCGACGATATAGTTAAAATTCACAATTGATCACATTCTGGAGTAAAATGACCCACTATTCACAATGGAATGGCCCATTATTATTGATTAAACATTTTATACTTTGTTAAAAAAGAATCAAATTTAAAATTGGGGACATCAACGATAGAGTTGAAAAGGATGCCGGATACCGCGGTGGCAGCGGTCATTAGATACTAAACTTATTTTCTGCATAGTTATATTTACATACATAAATAACTATTCACATACTTCACTTAGATAAAAATAATGTGAGGACGAAAATATGATCATGTGGTCAATCCCATAATAAGATGCCAATAAAGTAGAATTTATTGGCAGGAACTTGCTAGTATCAGCTGAAAACCCACCGTTATTTTACTTTAAATGATCGCTTATATTTATTAACCGACTTCAAAAAAAGGAGGAGCTTATCAGTTCGTCGGAATATTTTTTTTAATGTATGTTTATTAACGTTAACCGATTTCGATAATTCTTTCCCATCGGAAAGGTGGTACCTCAAAGGTGGTCCCCTACCAATTTTGTTTAGATCCGATAACACTAAGTAACAAAAAAAAAAAATTTCTCAGTCCTTGGGATGTAATTGTTATTTCCTAGTCTGTTATGCCTTAAAAGTATGGAAACCACCTAATATTCCTCGGAAACTTTGCTTTTGTGACTGTGCTTTTGTGTATCAGTTTTCAACAAACAAGCATAAAAATAAACGCAGATAAGCGCTGCCATGGTCACAAAAGCAAAGTTATCTTGCGACAATAGCTGTTTTCTATACTTTTGGGACCTAACTGACTAGGAAATAACAATTACAACCCAGGGACAAAAACCTTGTTACATAGTGTAATTGGATCGTGAAGAAGTCGGTTTTGTTTTTTTGCTTAAAAATTACTTGTTTTCATAAGCTCATACATATCCGACCAATAATTTTTTATTTATTTTTCTTACCAACACACAATCAAACTAACTCAAAAACATTTCTGCTCTTCATAGCAAAGCTGTTTAAATATTAAATACTTGAACTTAATATTAAAGTGATAATTAAACACTTGAACATTATTTTTTATGCGACAATATCATCAAGAATGGGGTCAATTTCGTTATTAAATGGCAAAGTGAAAAAGAAAATACTACCACTTCAGTTTCAAAGAATTGCATAAGAAGTCGAAAAAACTGAACTCTTTTGTAATGACATTACATGGAAGTTAGAAAGACGAAAGCGTCAGATGAAAGGTAATTGATATTCTCGGACGCACAAGTGCTTTTTGTACGTGTGTATGTATGTATGTACGTACATACACAAATTGATTGTTGGAAAAATATGCACCTAAACAAATCAGCTAAAATAAAGTTAAAAGCGGGAATGAAAAATAATCATTATTTTTAAATTTTAACCAAAAAAATCATGTTGTAAGCGTCGTATTTAAAACAATTTTAACTATACTCACATATTTGTATTCGTACGTCCTACTGTAATGTGCAGTGATTTTTATTTTTTGAGTTTAACCAATAAAATTTAAAAATACTAATTAATATTTGAGTTTTATGTTTTCGCTCAAAAGTAATGATTATTTTATGGCTTTTATTTTTTCACTTAAAACTGGGATATGAAAATAAATAATAAATAATAAAACAATTCCCATTTGCTCACCGATCATTATATCATTTGACAAATGGAGAAAATTGGTTTTCGTGTCGTGACTAAATTCCTTACGAAACACATTAGGGCAAATTAAGATTTTGAAAGTGCCATAATAAACAAATTCTTGTGGTCTGGTTAGAAATACTCCAAAACATCGTAAAATGCATCTTGTTTTTATAAACCACAAAAAATTACCTTTTAAAAGTAATCAAAGACAGTTTTTCAATACCAGAAAATCTGAAATTTTTAAAATTTCCATCGAATATTTGGAGGAAATTGAAATATGTATTTTCGGAAAAGAACGTATTTACACGTTTTTTAATCTTGGATGGTTATCATTATAA
>NW_016157495.1:32639-51695 GCF_001687245.7 Rhagoletis zephyria
GTCCGATTTTAAAAATTTTCGGCCATTTGGTATGTTGTAGCAGGACCAAACACTGTGCCAAGTTTGGAAGAAATTGGTGCAGCGGTTACAAGATATACACATGTAACCATAAGTAGGCGTGGCTACGCCCATTTGCCAAAATTTTTTAATATTCTTATTTTTCGTCTAAAACTCATTGTAAATATCAATTTTGAGTGAATTATCTTCAATAGTTACTAAAATATCGCACTTTTCGTATTTCTGAAAATTACCGTTATATGGGAGGTAGGCGTGGTTATTGTCCGATTNGGACAGACAGTCACCGCTTAATCGATTTCTCTTTTCATTCTGATCATTTATGTATACATTTGTCTATATCTATCTCGATTCGTTTTGCCTGTTACAAACAACCGTTATGTGAACAAAATTATAATACCCTTGTGCACAAGTGCGCTCGGGTATAAAAATATTAATCAACATTTAATTATTATTATCAGATTTTTATTTTTTTAATCATAAATAATATTTTTTATTGATTTTTACTAAATTAAATAAAACAAAAGAAATCAGAGTTTTTTTTTAATTGACGTTATATTTTTTTCCGGGTGTGTATTTGTACCACAAGAAATCACCTGTGTGTCATCTCATCTATACATAAAAATACGTATGAAATTTTTTTAAAAATTTGATATTTGATAAATAAAATTGAGGTTCCTTTCTGGATCTGATTTCAAAAGCTACTGAAGACATTTGGTTTTAAGTTCAAAATTGTAATTCGCAAATGGAGTCAATATTTGTGAAAATTCAAAAGTGTATTTACAGTTTTCGTTGAGTATACATTAAATTAATTGAAGACAATTTACTCTTAGGTGGCGCGATTAAAGCGACATCCTGAGACTTTCTTGAAAAAACTGTAAAATTTTATAACAATCAAGGAGCAGAAATACATATTTAGCCATTTCAGACTTTTGTTCATGTTGGAAAACCATAAGGAGAGCTACAAGCAAAAAAACTTGATGCCTAATGAGTAATGGAAACCAAACAATTCAAAAGATAAATCGTTTCTCTTCTTAAATACTAATTTTAGGTATTATCAAACGCAAATTAATACACTGTAAAGCTCAAAGTGAATGGTGGTGTTATGGCTGAATGCCCGCATGCAGCTTGGCTATGTACATAAGTATATATTATATGCAAACATACATACATACATATCTACATATTTGGAAATGCACTTACGAGTATGTTTTGGTGGGCTCGTCTCTGCTTTAAATGTGGCAACTGCCATGCATTTTAATGGTGAAATATGTGCATACATATATACCTACATACAGATGTATGTACATTATGGTAGGCTGAACTGTGAGGGAAGGCCTTATATTCCATCTTATTTAAATAGCAATAAATATTTAGTAATTGTATGGGACATGAGAATATGGTTCATGCTTTAACAAAAACCATATAAATCGCACTTTCAAACTTTATAAAGGATTTAGAGAATCCACAAAATTTTAATGAAATTTCGAGCTTTTTCACCAGAACTCTTTAAAATTTTTAAATTTTTTGGGTATGCAGATAAAAAGGATTACAAAATTTTAGTAAAATTAGTGCAAGTTTTGAGCGACTAAAAAATCGCACTGATTTTTAATAGTTTTTTTTTTGTTGAAGGCGTTTTGAACTTTTTTCCATATAAACATGAATTTTTCGTGGAAGAAAAAAAAATAAAAAAGGCAACGCCAGTTTTCCTAAATTTCTCTTTTTATATAAAAAAAAAATGAAAAAGCCGTCAGCAAACAAAAAAAAATTTTAAAAATCAATGCGATTTTTTAGCCGCTCAAAACTTGCACTAGACTAGTTTTACAAAATTTTATAACCTGTTAACTGAATACCCACAGAATTAAAAAAAATTATGGTTAAAAAGCTAGAACTTTAGATACAAATTTGTAGAATTTTTAAAAATTCTTTATAAAGTTTGAAAGTGTGATTTATATGGTTTTTGCTAAAGCATGAACCATATTTTTATAAAAAATATAAAAAAAATTTAGCTTGAAAAATATTGTAAAACGACCCATAAATGAAAAAAAAACACAAATGGATTAGAGCTCTTGTTAATCGACTAGTCGACTAATCGGTTAATCAATTAGCAAAGGTTACTTCAAAAAATGGTCGACTTTACTTAGTGCCGATTTCACGAATATGGAGCAATTTGAGTGAAAAATAATTTTTTGAATTTCTATATTAAATTCGATTAAAAAAATTCGTTTTCACTTGAAATCGAATAATTTCGGTTAGTAGATTTTCAGACTACTAGATGGTGAGCGGTTTGTCGAAAATAAACGATTATTCGAATTTGAGCATCGGTAATGCAGTCGCCAAGCTAGTAATTCAGATACGAGTGCAATTGAAATTGAATAAGAACTTATTTGAATTAGTATAGTGAATGCACAACCGCCGAGGAGGTACCATTCTGTATTCTACGCTCTCGGAGCCAAACAAGTAAGCAAACAAAGCAAACGAGTTTGACATTCACGGGAACCGAGTGGTCAGAACTGTGTACTACAAATCAGTAGTACCCAGGATCCATCGCACTCCCAGAATTTCTTAAAAATCATTTTTATTCTTATTGATATGTAAACATCCTTGCTCTCGATATGGGCAAATGAAAACAAATCGAATCAACTGTTCTAGTTCGGGACTTTTTTCGGGATAATTTCGGGACTTATTTCGCAACCAGTTTGGTCATAGTTTCTGATTTCATTTCGATACTAGTTCGGAACTAGTTAGGGCCTTTTTCGGGACCATTTCGGGTTTAGTTCGAGAGATAGATGTTTACGTATCAAAATTCATGAGTGCCTGGTACTCACCCTTTTTTTCCAAAGACCACTACGCGAAAATCCGCAAACTCTTAGCAACTTACATATGGATGTAAGCCCGTTACCAATTTCATGTGAGCATTGGTTCTGAATTTTAGATTTTTTAAAACATTTTTCAGCCATTCCACTTGATAATAAAAGATCGACCCACCCTAATACGTACATATGTATATGTAAATGTGAATGGCTACATGCAAACAAAACTACACACCCACTTTGTTTAGGCGAAAACCAGTTTTAAATATGTATTGTACATACATACATGTGTACATTTACATATATATTCTACAGGAAAGATGATACCAATTAGGACTTTGGACCACGTCAACCGATTCGATAATTCTTTTTGCAACGGAAAGGTAGTGTCTCAGAGGTGGTCCCATACTAATCTGGTTTAGATCCGATCATTGAATCATGAAATATACATATGTATACATATATGTATATACTTTTTTTTATATGAGAATTGAAGTCGGATTTGGTTTTTGCTAAAAAGTACTTATAATAATGGTTTCAATGATAAGCAAATGTAAATGGGCCTTTACGAGCGTAACTAGTTACTTCTAGTTTAGGTCTAGTTTAGTGTGTACCCGCAGTGTAGATCGAAATCCTACCGGGCATGTATGTACATGCATAAAAAGTCCATGTTGAAGTATACAGTGAAAGGCATATTGTTGGCTTGATTTTATTTTGTTAGTTTATACTTAAAAACATAGTATCGAGCCCTAACCGCCAAAATAACGTAAGCGACATTTTTTTCAAAATTTTCTTTTTGATGCAGAAATATTCCTAGAGCATCTAGATGCATTTCTGCATCAAAAAGAAAATTTTGAAAAAAATGTCGCTTACGTTATTTTGGCGGTTAGGGCTCGGTATATACATATACATACATACCTACAAATGTCTTTATGAAATGTGTTATTGCTTTCTCTTTTGGAGTGACCTTGAAACTTTGCATAATTTAAATATTTATACATACTCGTGCATACTTATGCGCTCACCTTTTACGCCAAAATACCTAGTAGGCGACAAATTACACTGGTCTACAAGGGTTTTGCGAATAAGACGGGACCTGGTGTTTCCGAACGGATTTTTCGTGCTGAACACGAATCTGGGGTCCAAAACTTCCCATCACGTCACGTTTTCGAGAAAAAAGGGGTTGAAACCCCTAAAAACAGCGTTTTTGGACATTTTCGAAAAATTGTAGAGCTGAACCCTGACGTGCTACAAACTTTGTATATGTCAGAAATTAAAGGCTAAATCGTGCCCTTTCGAATGAGCCCTATGCCGAATTAATCGCATGCACCCTTAGATCAGGGGGTGTATTTGTGTCTAGGAGTCCAGGGAAAATTGATCGCAGAAAGAATTTCATCTTAAACGACCATATAAAATGAATGATGCTAAGGTCTTAACTACATTAAGAGTCGCTGATTACGAATCTGAAGTTAGATTTTAAAAATTCAAAATGGCGGATCCAATATGGCGGACTTAAAAATTTTTATTTAGCGAATTTCAGTTTATTTTTTATATCCACCATATTCGACCCGTCATCTTAAATTTTTAAAATCTAACTGCAGATTCGTAATCAGCGACTTTTAATATAGTTAAAACCTTGGCATTATTAATTTTCTATGATCGTTTAAGATTAAATTCTTTCTGTGATCAATTTTTCCTGCACCCCTAAACACAAATACACCCCCTGCTTTAAGGGTGCACGCGATCAATTCGGCATAGGGCTCATTCGAAAGGGCACGGTTTAGCCTTTAATTTCTGATATATGCAAAATTTGTACCACGTCAGGGTTCAGCTCTATAATTTTTCGAAAATGGCCAAAAACGCTGTTTTTAGGGGTTTCAACCCCTTTTTTCTCGAAAACGTGACGTGATGGGACATTTTTGACCCCGGATTCGTGTTCAGCACGAAAAATCCGTTCAGAAACACCAGGTCCCGTCTTATTCGCAGAAAAAAAGTTGAAATTTGTAGACCAGTGTTAGCGATCCCTTTGCTGGAATTGCTTTTTTCTTCTTTACTTCTACATACATATATATATGGTAGGAACTTGAAATTGAAAAAAAAAAAAAGTATCACAGAAGAAAATGAAAGAAATAACAAAGCCAATAACATTCTTTTACGGGGCAAGAAGGAATTTCATGATGAACTTATAGTACATAGTTTAAATCATACACACATTATGGCCGACAATAAAAAATTCTGGTTAAAATTCCACTGATGCTCGTAAAAACTTTGGAGCGTTGATTGGTAATGCTTTGACTGCTAGAATGAACAAGTTAAAATGTCTAAGAACGGACTGATGGAATTTCAAAACATTTATTTAGGGGTGGATATTTTGTTTGTTCGACCTATGTAAAATTATTTTCATATTTTGCTAGGCTAGATACATATGTATATAGTTACATGCATACACCCGCCTCGCTTACAATTATTCAAATAATAGCGTAGTACAAATTACAATATTTTTTTTTTGAAATTCCCGGTTTGAACGAATGAATTAAAATTTCTCTTTCGGTTTCTTTTAAGTCAATTTTTAAGGTAAAGCGGACGATGAAGGAGCAGCGTCTACTCATTTGAAACAAATGGTTTCAGCGTTCTTTTGCATTCCAGTCGCCACTGCAAATATGAAAAGAATATTTTCCCAATCAATTTGAATAAAACCAGAAAAGAGCTAGCAACTGCAGAACTCTCTGGTATTTTAAGAACTAAGATTTCTAAATGATAAAGGAGGTACTAAATTTGAGGTACCGAATCAAAATCTCAAAAAATTCAACAAAGCAATTCACGAAAAATATCGAAACTGAATTTCATTATAGCAAAATTTGATTTAAATGTTCCATTTTATAAAGTTTTGTGGAAGCCATGCTGATGCATCGCTGGTTACAGATTGTCCTTGAAATACGGAAGTAGCAGGGCCTCTAATGCCTTCGCGACAAGAAGAGGAGTGTTATCGGAGTCGGTTGCCGTGGGTAGTCGTGGGGGCAGTGATCCACTCCTCGTGAGACCTAAGACCTGAGCAGATTTTTAGTTGACTCCATTCGTTGCAGGAATTGCACCTAGCCGAAGTGGAGCTCGGGTGGGATCTTCTCTGGCATACGCAGCAGATTTAGATTACCGGTCGGGGGTGTGGCCTAATGCCTGCCCAGAGCAGAAGAATGCGGAGCAACCCTGCTACAAGGTGTTGCCCCAGAGACAAACAACGATTAAAATATTTCATGAAACTAAACAGGGTTAGATGGGGTCGGATGAAACCCCCACGAGTCATTCCGGTACGCAGGCTACTCACTTCTATCACCGCCGGCTTGCATAAAGAAATATTCAGTAATATATTGGCAATCAATCGAACTAACTATATGCGATGATATAAACTAACGACCACCCTAATAGACAAATAGATATGTACATTCAGAATGTTGCAGTCTGCATGGCGAGATGTTTCTATTGCCACAAAAAGCTCGTTAAGCGGTCAGAGCTCTCGTTGCTAAAGGAAAATATGCATATTAATAACGGAAAATTCCTCTGCTCTTAAGTGCAAAGTGCAATATATTCATGCGATTAAAGAATGTAATTTAATATCTGAATTAATAACCACTTCTACATAGTAGACCAATATCTACGCACATACACACATATGTATGTATGTGTGTGGATAAATGTAAATGAGAGTATCTATACATGTTTTAAGCCTGAAGGTTATTTTGTACGCTAATTATTGCCACGGATCCCATATGAATATGTATGCAAGTATGGACTTGGAAAAGTTTCGTACAAAGCACTTTATTTTCTTGTTGGTTAATTTTGTTGAATAATCGAGCGAGTTGCTGCCTACCATTCATTTCAATATCCACTCACTGATGGTTGCACAAAGAAACCGCGATCACAAACAAGTACACGCCCCGCTTGGAATGCAGAAAATTTGATAAAAAATTACAAAAGAGACTTGTCGGAATTACTAGCAATCGGCAATTGGAAAGGTATACGCAATTAGTAGTTACTACAGCACATAAATACACTGACTGGAGGTGACGAAGAAATACACCTTCAAGTACAAGAAGTACCTTCTTCAATTTTTGAAGATGAATCAATATTTCGTGTATGACCAACTGCTGGAAAATTAATATTTTCGGCATCTACTGATTCCGTGAGATGATTCCAAGTTTATAGTGAGCTTAGTCGAATATTTGTGAATATATATGGAAGAAAAGTTCCGTAAAAGGACGATTCATGGAAGAGGTCAGTATAGGTGGACGTGTTTGCTGATTTTAAAAGGCAGAATTAGGGGAGTTATCGCAGAAAAATGAAATTTGGTGTGCTGCTTCAGAATATGTAAATTAAGAAAAATTTTAAGCTTTGGCAATATCGGTGCAAGGACATGACTACGTCCTATATATTCTTTTTCTCAAAATGTACTAAAAACTATTAATAACTTATAAAGTTAAACTATTTATTGAAAAAAATTTATAGATCTTTAAAAACGATCATAAATAAATCTTTTTCTAAATTTCCTCAATAAATAAGATAACTTATTTCAAATGTAATTTTTAATTTTGTCTTTTAAAATGTATGTATATCTACCTCAATTTCTTCAAATTCACAAATGTAGACCTAAGTGATGATAATTCCTGATGTGACATTAATAACAAATGATCCATTAAATCTCTCGTCGTTTTTCTTATAATGGGAAAATCGCAGATTCTTTATACTTCTATAACTGGATTCTTTTTAAGCAAAAAACAAAAGCGACTTCAATTCTCATATGTATATCCTTTTCTTCATCTACATATTCACCTAGATGATGTGAGGTGCGATGACCTGATAAGATGTTATGTGATGTGATGTGATATCGATAACAAAATCGTAAACAAATTCGATAAAAAATATCGAAAGCGAATTCCATAAAAAATCGATAACAAGATCGATAATACATTCGATAAAAAATAACGAAAACAAAATCGATAAAAATATCGATAACAAAAGCTATAAAAAATCGGTAGCAAAATCGATTAAAATATCGATAACAAAATCGACAAAAATATCGATAACTTAATCGATAAAAATGTCGATAAGTAAATCTATAAAATATCGATAAAAAAATTATCCATTACTATAAAAATCTCTAAAATCCCGAAATAATTCCTAGGGTGAGTATCTGTGTCTCTATTAGCGTTGCCAAATGTCCCGTATTTGCCGGGACTCCCGTATTTTGCACTAAATTTGAAATATTCCGCCGGGACAAGATTTTTCCCTAGTTTTCGACAATTTCATTCATTCATTCATTTCAACCTGTGAACTTCTACTCCCATGGTCATGCTTTAACGCGGGTGTTGTAAGGAGGTCATTACCCAGCATTATAGCATGTAACTCTATAAAATAAGTATAGTTAGAAATTATAAATGAATAAAACTGGCTATTATATGGAAGAAAATGCGCAACACCCTCCGCAAAAAAATTCTAAAAATCAATGGTAATTTTTAGCGACTTGAAATTTGCACTTTATTATACTAAAATTGAATGCACTTTACATCAAAATAACAAAACGAGTAAAATTTTAAAGTATCTCGAAGCCCATTGCATTTTCACAATGTGGAACCGTCATATTTGGTTTTAGCGGAAAATTCTACATAAGGCTGATGTATCGAACGCCGTGGTCATGAGAATTTTCGAAAATTTGTAAGATAATAAAATTAGGTAAATTTTGGCTACACACTAAGCATGCAAATAACAAAACGAGCTACTTGAAGTTAAAGGAATGAACTACAGATTCTGTAAGTTTCATGTTTATATCTAGCGTAACCTGAATAATGCGATTTTTAAAAATTTCGCAACTTCAATCAAAGTTCTTTTTTTTTATAAGGAGTAAGCTGGTCGGGTCGACTCGTAGCTGTGTTTCGTGTCTATGATACGCATACTTTACTCCTGAGTAACATAAGCTCCTAGAGTCCCTTCAAAATGCCGAATCATAAGCCATCATAATAAGGAAACATTTTACAGGCGGAAACGAGCTTTTATGAAAATTTTATTTTGTGTAAATTCTGCTCTTTGCAACGCTAAAGAAGGGTTCCTCAAAGTTACAACAAAATCGATTTCATATGGAATAACGCTAAATTAAATCGTTGAAATGGATCACCTTTGTTAATACATACATATATGGTTCGTTGTTGGAATATTTCTTACGGTAAGCTTTCGTGACTGAGATGTTTTCAAAGAATGTTTAAAATTATTTGAAACTCTCTCTGAACTTCAATCGATAATGTATGTATGTACGTACATTAGGGTGCCACACCAAAAAGTTCCAGTTTTTCCACCGGAGTTATAAAATTTATTATATTTTAAGACTGTTGCTAAAATATTTTAGAAAAATTACAGATTTATGTACGTGAGGTAAACCGATTTGAAAATATTTGCAGCTATCATTAGTGGTTCCGTTGAAAAAACTTGTAATACTTTTTATACAGATTCTTTAAGCTTGAACTCTTCTATCTGTGGTGGATTTTTAGAAAAAACTATTTTGAAAAACTAATTTTATTTATAAAAAACTACATTTTTTTTAATTATTTTCACAATAGGTCCAGCTAACGTTAATCCGTTTCAGTAAGCTTTTGGCGGACATCTTAAAATATAATAAATTTTATATTTCTGATGCAAAAACAAAACCGATTTTTTTTGTATGGAAAGCGATGCACCCTAATGTACATACATGCAACGTGCATACTTACATACATAACTTGTATAAAAGTAACTTTTTTATGATGTATGTACTATACATACATACGTATGTATGCATGGTTTATGTTCTCTATTCAGGTCAACAAAGAAAAGTAGTCGATAAGGAGGTAATAACAGGCAGTAATATAAACAGTTAACAACAGAAATCTATTTCTGAACTGATTGGAAATAATCAAACAGTTTTTAATTTGTAGCAACATTAAGCAATGATAAAAATACGAGTGTTTAATGAAGAGTACATTTGCATTTATCGAGCTATTTTCCTTCAATTAGGTGGTTAAGAATGTACAGCTGTATAAAAATTTAATAAATAAATTTCTGCATTTTAAAAGCCCAACTGTAAGGTGTATGATAAAAATGGGTCAAACAAAAGTGCAGATCGTGAATTGTTCTTAAGAGTTATCATTTCTGCCATATAGCGATTGAAAATTTTAGTAAAAGCTGGGTTTCCATAATATGCAAATTATAAATTTGTATGGAAACATTTTATTATTCAATTTAGGTAAAAAGGGTCTTGTTTTAATGTCGAAAGTAAATTTTGTTTTTTTTATTTTTTTAAATTACTTATGCAAATTTTTCGATAAATCAATTTCGTGCCCTTTTTTCACTTTAAAAACCCAAAATTCGGCTATAAATAAAAATATTTTAGTTTCTTATACGTTGGATACAAACTCGAATACAGATGAAAATTTTACATAATAAATGATTGCCAAGTGCCACATCTGGGATTTCATGTTAACTAGTGTAATTATTAATTAGATTAATAGTTTATAATTATAAGCGGTTCCGACGATTCAAAACACCGATTCTGTCGAGTCCGATTGTAAAGATAACCGGGTAGTTGGTTCGGTTACGTCTCTCAAAAAAAAACCGTAACGGAAATACGCCATGTCAAAGTAGGTTAAAAATAGTTTATAAACAGTTTTTACAAAAATTCAATTGCTTCTCAAACAACAACTTTTAAATTAATTACTTTGTTATCGCTCAAACAAAAACTATGTTTTTTCGGTTTTGGGCTTATTTTTAACCGACTTGACCGACCGAATTGAAGTCGGTTTTGTTTTTTGCTTAAAAATTACTTATTGTTATAATTTGTTAAAAAACCTAAGGTAAAGTCGCCCTTGCCCCTGTGATTAACATGTGCTACGAAATAGTTTTTCGCATTTTCTGAACAACGTATTATTTTGAGTTGTGACTCTTTTGAAGACAGTGTGCGATATAATATGAAAAACTGGCCCTTACTCTTTAAAATGCCGTTGAGTTTGTTCAAATAACTTTTTTTCGCCGGGACTGTTACAAATAAGCGCTATACGAACGAATTTATAATGGTACAAAAGTGCGCTGGGGTATAAAAAACTGCAAGGCAAATTCTTCCTTATGAGACACAGTTGACAGTTGCTGTTGTGAATTTCTTATATAGCATAAAAGGAAGGTTTCTTGTTATACTTAAGAAGGCCTCATACAGATGCGATACTATCGATGAATATGGGAGTGCTCAAACAGATGCGGTATACGATGCGTTCAAAAAATGTATTGCAGCAAGCACAATTGATCGCACGATATGAATAACCTGTTTATTGTAGAGTTCTGAAATGGAATTCATAATTCAGCTCGTCAATTGTTATCGCATTTTAGCCGATTCGAAGTATTTGAAATATAGAGATTGCTAAAAGAAAGATGAAGCACTGCAGTGTATCGCATCGCACCTGTTTGAGGGCCTTTGCTTTTCATCGTTATCGCATCAAATACGATATCGTATCGCAACGATAGTATCGCATCTAATTGATTAAAACACATACATATATTACAAAGTTTTTCCAACAACATATCAAACAACTATAAGGGATCCACATAGGTTTGTACATAAGTACATACACATGCATATATACACGTATGTATATGCAAGTGCATATATACAATTATTTACTCTCACTTATGGGACAATATTAAATTAGAGGGTATAAAACTCAATTATACCAAATATAAAAGAAGGGTGTCTACAACTTTCGCTAGCATTCAGCCACACGACTTATATGAATTTGTAAGTACGTAGATATGTACATACATTAGACCGTACCAAAAAAAAAAAGTTGGCGGTATGCCCCTCATTCCAAAAGAATTTTTATAAGGCGATTTCGAAAAAAAAAATTATTTTGCCTGAACTTAGGGATCGTTTTTTTTTCATTTTTCGTCATATCCTCGGAATTAAGAGTTCGATCTGTAAGCACAAAATTATAACTCACCAAAAATTAAATAAATTATTGCTAAGAAAGTATTTTGATTATTCCAGTACAACTGTGTCACCGTGAATGTGAAAGAGCTAAGTACAGCAAAAAATTTCGTTGCAACAATACTTTATGGCTGCATTTCTTTATTCATTCTGAACGTTTGGAATAAACTTTTTTGTTTACTTATTCTTTAGGACGTTCCTTATGATATGTTAACGTATATTTCAAACGTATTCTGTTTATTCCGGCTGTGAAATGGGATTATCCGGAATGTATAAAGAAACGCAGCCTATATACTCAAGGATTTTACGCCAATTTTTATATTTTTTTTTGCTTACAAGGTGGTACGGTCTAATGTACATAAAAGGGCCGGGAGTTTTATCCGGATATTGGAACATTCGAAAATCTGATTAAAATATCGGAATACGAGGATATTAACCGAATATACGGGCAAAAAAAAATAGATGGATATTAATGGAGTATCCTGATAGCAAAATTAGCGGATATTACCCGCCTATCATGGTGAAACGAATAGAGTCGGTCTTGCCCGCCTATCCGGATATAAACCGGGAATCTTGATTATAAAATATAACACATATTAACCGGATAACCGGATTTTATCTGTATGTCTCTTTATTTCAAATTCGGCATCTGAATGTGCTTGCGCATATTGGGCATCTATTTTCATCAGTTAAAGTATAGAAATAAAAGAGGCTGATGATTTACGAAGTCAGCCAAACTCTGCTTACGTAATACCTGAATGGCCCCTATACAAAAACGGATATCCGAATACAATGATAGTCCCAGCCCTAGTACAGATGTATGGATGTAGGTACATATATGTAAACATATGTATTTACCATGTGCACACAATATGCAGTATACATATTCCATGTACATATAAAATGAATCAGAGCTGAATTCTATGACATTTCACTCGAGTGCAAAGTTTGCACTGCAAACAGAGCCTATGTTTATATACTAAGTATGCATAATGGTAATACGTATGGCGCTCCGTTTTCTGTGATTAAATTGATAAAAAATGAACTATACATTCTATGCATTGTACATACCGTCGGTGATACTGCAAAACGTTCTATGGTCAGTGGCGGATCCAGCGGGGAGTTTTGGGGGTTAAACTACGTGTCAGTCAGGGCGGACCCACGGACGTTTTTAATACATAGACGGCATATTATACATACATATTCGCCATATCAAAACACCCCCCGTGGGTCCGCCACTGACTGACACGTAGTTTAACCCCCAATATCCCCCGGTTGGATCCGCCACTGTCTATGGTACTTACTTCTGGTGCTTAATCGGTCTGTTATCTGTATCTGATCGCTTCTGGCAATCGTTCCTCTTCATCAGCCAAAGGTAGACAGTTATGTCATTCGCTTATTGGGCTGTAACGATTTGCAAATGCATTCCGGTGTAAGTAAGAGACCATATAAGTGTCAAGGGTACCAATTGACATAGACCGTTTTGCAGTATCACCGACGATATGTTTGCATGTACATAAGAATGTATATTTACAGGACCTGCGTATTTATCCATGTACTTGCATAGTTAAGAGTGGTGGAGAGCAAGAAAAATGAAATACGGATGCAGTGCTGGCAGTTATCAGTTTTCTTAGAATATGTCCTATAAAATAGTATTAATAATTAAAATGTTATTAGCATTTTTCTGCAATACATTTAACAATTTTAATTACATACATTCAGTCGTATTCGAAGAGGAAGTTTTTTCACCAATTTCTAAAATATTGCATTGTTCAACACATTCTTAAATTGGGCGTTCTTCAACTATTTGCTGAGATTGGGCGATCTTCCACTTAGCGAACGATACATAGTACATAGGTACATATGTATACAAGCTTAACTTATATAACTTATTACTAATATATATTTCAAACTCCAGCTTTGTTCAAAGTCGCATCAAAAACTTATATAGCTATATAACTTATAAAGAATTTCTACAGCATCAAATTAGAGTTGCAGCTTTTTATAAAAAACAAGGGGACTGAAATTTGTGTTAAGTTGTTTTCAATTATTCAGTAAAGAAACCAAAAATTTTACCTAAGGCATTTCTTTATTAAGGCAACAATATTTGTAAGCATATGTTATGTAGGTACAGCGACAGACAACAAATTTAACGTCCTCACTGTATGTCAAGGATGCGCGCAATTAAAGTCAAGGATATAATCCATATGTATGTATGTCCATATGAAAAAGTTAGTTAAAGCAACTACAACACATTCTTACCTCAATGTTACCCATAGTTTGGAAGGCCGTGAATACGAACATAAAGCCGAAGCCCAATATTATGACATTGACGAACTTTAAATCCATGTTTCAGATGGTGTGTTGTGCTTGTGGTTGTATTAAAAACTTAATTTAAATGCAAAATTATTGTGCAGGACGTTAGCTTCAGCGAAAGTTACGTCGTTAAATCACTTTTATATTTATTTTATTTAGTAGTTTTTGGGTGGTTATGGTGGTGGGTCGGTTACAATTCGTGCGTGCGAACAAAAACCTGGTATATCTAGAGGCACACAAAACCGTACGCCCAGTAGAAACTACCTCCACTTCCGCAAATGATGTCCTCGTTCGCCCACAAAACACAATTCCGTTTCAATGTTAAGGCAAAATGCTTACAACCGATATTTTAGTATAAATTGAATGCATATGTGTGTTTAATACGGGCAGACTATAGTGTATTCGAAATATCAAGCTATGGCGTCAGTGTTTATGAGTTTGTAATGCTTAGCTGATTAAACCTCCTAAACGAAGCAAGTAGAAATTGTATAGTCTCTTTTAAAGTCACACCATAAAATACGACTTTAACAACGTGGGTGTACAATTGCAAGTGATCGGCGAGTGGGCGGTAACTGCTCAGCGGGTATTAGCTCATGCCAATCTTTGATGGAGGCAATTTACTTTCTTTCATTTATCACTTATAGATGTTAAAACACATTATTTGTGCGAAAATAATGTATTAGAATTGTGGGAATATATGTATAAGGTATTAAAGCAATATTAAAATAGAAACACAGATTACATAGCGCCCGATATTAAAATAAATCCCAGTGCTTATGAAGTTGGCGAACAGGCGTTTACCAGCAGTAATATACACAAAATTAACTGAACCGACGCTGACAAAGAACGACGCAGTAGTTACGTTTTAAGCGACGTTGTCAGTAGGCGAAAGCAAAATGAGAACTGGAATCAGAAGCTCCAATTCTGATATGAAGCTGCTCCAAACGCAGAGACTGCCACGAGAGCGTCTACGCACACATTTCCACAAAGGCTTGTACGAAGAAGAGCGATAAGAGGCGATTGTGCGCTGTAACTTTGTGTTTTGGTGGTTAAAAGTTGCCTTGTCTGATGGGGGCCGCAAATCATCAGCCCCATGGTATGGTTTTGGAGGATTGTATAAAAACAAAAATACCGACAAATCTTATTTCAAAATACACATCGAAAAGTAAATAGAAAGCAATCAAAGGTGAGAAGAAAATGTTTCCGAACACTTCCTAAATTGAGGTTACCAGACTACGCTTTAGAGAAGGCTTATAGACTAATGCTGAAACTAGTGGGTAACGTAAAGCCGCTGGTACGTAAACTCGAGTCAGCTTACCCCCGAATGTCTGATGAGGAAATTGCAGCATTATTGCATCAGCACTGACTGTAAGGTGACCGGTCATTTGCCAGTAAGATTTCTTGTAGGGCAAATACATCGGCGACCAAAATCAAAATTTTTGGATGTTACACAGACGGTCTGTGCAGACATAAACGGCGAAATGACATGGTCTGCGCATCGCGGTGTAAATGTACATTTACGTTCTTTGGTACTGTGTAGTGCATTTTGCTCATTATCAGAGGGCGATGTAAATGTAAACTCAGCAATCCAGAATTTTTCTGGAGTTGTAGTCCGTAACTTAGATATTCTCACACGGATCTACATATCAGCGGGTTTACGTTCTCCAATAATTACAGTATTACAATCGATTTATGTCAAGACACTAAAAGTTAATCCATTTAGACTTATGTACAGTTTACAAAAGTTCAATACGGCAACTTTTCAATTATTGAGGTGAAATCAAAGAAGGTAAGGTCTATGGATTTACCTTCTTTGGGAATATCACGCAAGTCTTATTGCCAGCTGCTATCATGCCTAACCGCAATATAAAATCTTTATAAATTTTACATCTGGCATCTTGACTTGGATCAAATTCAGTGTTGTGTAAGATCAAATATTCTTAAAAAAAATTAATTAATTACAAAATGTTACATACATTATGTGATGCTAGATTAAAGTTATATGATATTTGAAAACCAAACATGAAATTGATGTTTATAAATCTTTAGATTCAATGTTAATTAACTTTAACTTCCGATCATTGTCCAACACTTTTGTGGTCGCCTAAAAACGGACTATAGTTTTCTACGAATGTAAAAGGTTGTACAAATCAGGGCTACTTTAAAGGAAACACTGTGCCGCATATACAAATTTATACAATTCGGTGCTAATATTTTTATAAACAAAAACGAAACCAGTGAAGAGGACATATACATATAAAAAAACCGCATACAAAATCCACACAATAATAAAAAGTGATTCGTCAAGGCCACTCGTTCGAACGAATTGTATACCCGCTAATTGAATTAAGCCAAGCATTACTTCAGATTTTCATACACATAACCACTGCCGTTTCCGGAATAAAATTGACAAAAAAATGGAGCCACATCTTCTACAGCAACTCATCAACGCAGCTGAGAAGGCAGCCAATATTGCGCGTGTCTGCCGTTCCAATGAAGCTCTGCTTAAGTTGTTGGTGCAGGAAAAAACTGGACCGGATGCGAATGCCCGCTTTGAACACGATTTTAAAACCCTCGCTGATGTGCTAATTCAAGAAACTATCAAACACGATATTTGTGAGTTGGTAAGTAACAGGTAATGGTGTATTAATAAAGATATTTAATATATCCTTCCCCTGTTTCTACCCTAGTTTCCTGCCATGCGGGAGGCCATTAAAGGTGAAGAGTCGCCAAACTTCACCAATGTAGAGGGAGAGTCAGTGACTATTGTAGTGGGCGAAACGGTAGAGGAAACAGCGCAGTGTCTGACAGCGATACTAAATGGTAAGTATTTGCATTTTTTCACATTTGTCTTTCGTATGTACATATGTATATATTAATGTAAGTTTTTTACGTTGCAGCTGAAGCAGCGGAAATACTTGCTAGTGAAGTACATCGCGATGTTGCATACGAAGAAGAGGTTCTTGGCGAAATACCAGCACTGCCAGCAGACCTAGATTATAGCAATTTGGGTATTTGGATAGATCCAATTGGCAAGTATATGAGATTTTTGGTTATAACTTTCTGGCCTAACCAGGCAACACTCTTCTTTATCACCAGATGGCACTGCTGAGTATATTTCTGGGGATACCATTTTCACAGACTTTCCAGGTATAACTTCAACCGGCTTAGACTGTGTAACCGTGCTGGTTGGCGTGTACGATCGCACGACTGGTGAGCCTGTTATAGGAGTTGTATCGCAGCCCTTCCATAATAAATTAGACGAAAATGTATATCGTTCGCTAGTATTTTGGGGTATTTGTTTACCGGAATTGCATGCGAACAATTGTCAATTTGAGCGACCAACACGTGACAATCGGTTAGGCATATTCTCCAGCTCTGAGAATGGTGATATTCTTCAACGCATCATGGATTTAGGCTATGAGTTCGCATTTGCCGCTGGCGCTGGTCATAAAGCAGTAAAAGTGATCACCTGGGAAGTAGATTTGTATTTGCTGAGTAAGGGTTCCACATTCAAATGGGACACTTGCGCACCACAAGCTATATTGCGATCTTTAGGCGGTGATATTTTTAGTTATGGCGGAAGCATCAACGAATGCAAACCAATAGCATTAAGCTATCTGGACGAGGGCGAGGAAATTGAAAACCTTAAATGCAATAAAGATGGTTTGATTGCGGTGCGTGATGTTAGCTTAATCGACGAATTGTTAGCAAAATTTAAGGAATAAGGGGAAGAGTTTAAAATATATTAAATACATACATACATATATGTATGAGGTTAACAAGATTTTGAAGGAGGTAAGGACAAGCTAAAATTCTCAAATACGTTATCAAAACGTATGTTTTAATTCACTTTCGCCTTGTACTCCAATATAAATGCATTTCGGTAAGATTATTTTGTAATTAGTTTTAAAATTTTCTAGTACATACAACCTATGCACGATTGAGAGAATACAAAGGTTGCGCCGATCTCGGACCGCTATTCCTCTCTTAACGAATTTGACAGAATCGTTATTTGCATGACGTCACACTGGTGCAACTTGTTTACGTTTTCCTTGCAACATTTTTTCTTCTTCTTCCATTCTTGCTCACGTTTTGGCATTTCTCTCTCGCAATTGCACCAGTGTGACGTCACACAAAAGTTATTCTCAAAAATCCTCTCTGATCGGCGCAATCTTGTATTCTATCATTCTTGCAACCTATGTACTCTGTGGCTTGTTGTTGTTGTTGTTGTAACAGCATACAAACTCCCCAAAGACTTTTTGGGGAGTGTTGCTGGAGTGACAGTCCTTGGCCAGATATAAATCTGGGTCGTTCCGGTTACGTAGACCCGACTGTCGTGGGAACGTACTCTGTGGCGTCGTATATGGAGGTTATGTTAAACATTACGATTTAAGTAATAAGTGCAATCTTAAACATCAATTTTAGCTGCTTAATGTGAGGTGGTTGTTATCGAGCTTGCTTGTGTTTATTTTTTGTAAGCTGTTAGACTATAACATACATAGTTCAGTATGTTTATTTAATCAACTTTTTAATGAAATATGCATGTATCTATTATGGCTGATGTTCAAGAGTTTTTGAACAGTAAATATACTACCCTGACCACTTTTAGTGCATACATGCCACACTTTAAGTTCAGAAATATTTCAAAGAGCATGGGTGGCATATACTCAGCAAATATTAAATTCATAACAGGCAATTGAAAGTATTTGTATCTTCCAACGTGGAACCACGATTCATCCACTTTTAACTGATCTTAGAAAAGTACTCGAATATCAATATTTTTAGCAATTGACCACTTTGCCCACAATAGCCCAATTTAAATATTGTTAAAATATTTTACTCTATTTATTGTTTTGTTACGTCCATTATACAATTAAATAAACTTCTACACTCTTTACTATAGAACATGACCGATAC
>NW_016157495.1:52760-105765 GCF_001687245.7 Rhagoletis zephyria
TAATTAATTGTAATAAATGTAAAATAAATTATTTTTCGCAATGCTCTGTGGTTTCACACGGCAAAGCTGCGTACATACATTTTTATGTTTATTATTTAGTTAGCTGCGGAATAGTTTTAAATACATTTAATAACAACAGACGTACTTGAAAAAATGTTAATAATTAAGAGCAATATATCTAATCTTTATAAAACTATTTATTCAAATTGTTCATTAAATATCAAATGGCTGAGCAAAAGACAGCAGCGTACAATCCTACAGGGAGAGGACAAAAAGAAGGGCATTAGAAAACCACAACGCAAAATTAATAAGATGAAGACTTAAAAAGTGATTTTGTAGATACGTTGGCAGTAGTAACTTTTCGCCTTATCTGTAAAGGTTTAGTTTTATTCGGATATGTTGGCACTTACAGTACACTTATGTTTTAAATAAATTGTAATGGAAGCTGTTTTTATGTGTATTCTTTTCAGTCCTCTGCGTAACTGCTGCTGTACTTTACATATGTATAAATAATATTGACTATTTTTTCTTTTACTCTGTACGCATAAATATTTGCGTTTGTGCTTATAATTTATAAATTAGACTGTGGCTATTACAGTATGTTGTTACGTAATATAAATATGAAATTTGTAGGCACTTAATTAGGTTATTCGTAATGGTGAAAGGAATAATCTTCGATTTGAAAATATCGTATATGCTTGGCTTTATGACTTCCCTGCCGCATTACGCGCACAGTAATTTTTGCAGATTAGAAGTCTGCATTTTCAAAATATATTCTCAATATAGACAATAAAAGGCGAGCACTTAAAAGTTCTTCTTCATGGACATTTCGTGGGCCTTGCGCAAACGTTGCCTTAATTCGCTTGGAAAACGTTCGTAGCATTTCTTGCAAACGGGCTTCTCATCGTATTCGTAAAATTTTGATTTCTGCGTCATTTTCATATCACAAACGGAGCAAGCGAAATGATGCACACACCAAGCTTTATTGAGTGCAGTGAATACTATAATTAAGCCAAATCAAAAATATTAGTATATTGTGCATGTCAGCCAAAATTGTATAAAATTACCATCGCCTGCTATGACTTGATTGCAAACGAAGCATAAATTGCCGAACAATTGGTGGTAATGTGTCTCACAATAGGCCAAACCGCGCTTTTCGTAATGCCGATGGCCCAAGAATGGTTTTTCGCATTTGGCGCACACAAAATGCTACAAAAAAACGCACAATAAGAAAGCAACGATATATGAACGTTTGTTAAAAAATACGTGAAAGTAAGTGTGAAAATAAAATAAAATTAAAAATTCACCTCCACATGCCAATGCTTGCCTAAAGCGGTGACAACTCGTTCCTCGATCGGACGTCGGCATGCACCACAAATCGGTATGCCCATCTTGTCGTGGCAGCGTAAGCAATATAATTCGTTCTATAGATATTAGCAAAAAATGGAAATACTAGCAGATGTATATGCGTGTGCAATAGTGTAGCCTCAGGTCCTTACCATATCGTTGGCCGTTAAGCCCGGTCGGCTCTTGACTTCACGTGCTGTCGAGTCCAGCTCCACACCACAGGCAGTGCAGTTAAAATGATAGCCGTGATAGACTTCGCCACGAAAACGCAAGGGCGCGTCGTCTATTACGCCGCTGCAATTATGCAGAAATTCGTAAATTTTTAAAATACTTCAAACACAAAAGAAAGCCTTTACTATCTTCAGCAATTGCATTCAACTTACTGACACTTATGGCACATATAACGACCCGTAATCTCGGCCTTCACTTTGGCATTGCACTCATGGCATAAGGCACGATTCTGATTGCGTATAAAGCCGGTATCGGCCAACTCTTTGGCACACATTTGGCAGCGGAAGCACTGTGGATGCCAGCTAGCGCCCATTGCTTTGATAACACGTCCAATTACGAACTCGCCACACTTATTGCAACACGGTGCGAAAAGCACATGGAAATCACGCTCACAGTATTTACGTCCTTCGAATTCGTAGAAGATGCCATCTTCAAAAGGTCGGAAGCATTGCGCACAACTGTAAAAAACAGGAAATGTTTAAATAATAAAAGTGTATAATTTTATTTTGTGGTTTACAACTTACACAAAGCACTGGGTATGCCAGAGTTCACCGTTCGAGTTGACGATCTTCTCGTTGGGCTCGAATCCGTCCGCACAGCGGGCACAATGCATAGCAGCTAGCGACATGTCAGCTGCTTGTACTCTAAAAAGAAAAGAAATGTATATATTTGTTGTTATCCTTTCACAGGAAATTCGAGTCAATTATTGAATTATTATACTTTATGAGTTACATTTTTATTTTTGAAGGCATATTTAATGTTTGAAATTCTTAAATGTTCACTTTCAACGTTTAGTTTACACTAAACTGATAAGTAACTTCGCCGACACCGACAAGTCTTGAAAACTCTTTTTTATCGTTTGTTTCTTTATTTTCCACATGCTAAGTGATTCATTTGTATTCCCTTCGCATACGAAATACTTATGGTATTCACAAGTGACCGACCTTCAACTTTGTGTAAAAATATTTTTTGATAAGCTTCTACATATGTAAATACATACATTTGTTTTATCTATAAAAAATATGCTGCGTCACTTCCTAAAAATAACTATATGTGCATACTTATGTATTTATGCCTCAACGATAATTTTTGGGTATGGACTTATGCATTGCTGGAGTTTATAAGCAATTGCTTAACTTAAGCTTAAGCAACTTAAGTTACCTTAGTGTTTGTAGAAGTACCTATACATATATGTACATACATATATAATGGTCCTTGACCGTAACTCATAGTGTCCGTAAGCGTAAGTTGTTGATTAACTTCGGACTACGGCGATAGCAAAATAAAAATAATATGCCTTACATCGAATGCAAAGTATAGTCTGTTTTTAGCCCCTTTATGCTTATGCTTTTTTTCATTTCTTCAAGTTCATCAAGGTAAGATGACTCCTCTGTCGGGTTGCGGATTTCATACCAAGAAGCTAAGCTTCACAATATACATACCTATATTTTGTTTAAAATGTGTAACCGCTATAATCGGATCTTCACTATGATATTAAAAAGCTGACTTCTATTTTGGACGACGACTACTTTTACCTGTTTTTTTTTTTTTAGTAGAGCTTTGATAAACAATGAAATATGTATATTATGCAAAGATTAATGTACAAATATGAGCAATTGCATCACTACCATGAACACCAACTAACCACCAGGTGATTTTAATAATTTATGAAAATATTTTGAATTTCGCTTGCGTTTCTAAACCGAAAGTTGTTCGCCCACAGAGCACATAGAAACTAAATCAGGGCAAACTGAAGGTGCGCTACTAAAATGGATAACGACCGTGTGCTGCACGGAATGGCGTGACCATCGAGAATATTGCAAATAGAAAATACAACTCGCTCAATGTGTCAAAGCTTTGCGGTAGACAGATGGTGGCAAGCGCGCTCCATATACAAATGAAGCCTTTATTACTCGCATTCACATAAGTATATATGTACATATGATTGTGAGCTCCAACATAATTTATTGCAATTCAGTGACATAAAAAGGGCAGCTGATATGTATGGGTACAATGTCATATAGTTATATGCATATTCATATGCATACAATCATACATAGTAAGTGTACTTTGTGTATCCATTTGTAAAGACACTGATGTGACTCCCCCCGTCAGAAAGAAGATTTCGGTCTCACCTACTTATGGTATACATATGAATGCATATTTGTACATACTGCGGTTATGCCTGTGGGGAGATTACTCACAAATTGGCAGAAGTTCAAAGAATTTAAAAACATAATTTTTCTCAGATTGACGATGTACATATGTATGTATGTTCATGTGTAATGTATTAGGGCTGGGAGGTCCATCCGGATATTCGAATCGGGGACCGTAACGGTTATGATCTTTATATTAAAAACTAAGATTAAATATGTAAAATTGTATTTATATTTCTCCGATTAAATTTAACCGTTAATTTATGATTTTTATTTCTCCGATTTTTCTTTAACCTTCATTTTCAGTTTTATTTATCATCGAATATAATTTTAAAAGTCATAAAAATGCAGACATAATTTTCTCGGTTAAAAATTATCGAAAAAATAAAAATCCAAAATTTTACGATTGTTATTGATTTAAGAAATAATGATATAAAAATATTGATATTTAATAGGTATTTTCGGTTTCTGATAAAAAAAATTCTAATATCAGGTTAGCAAAATGAACGGACATTAATTAACCGGGTATCCGGATTTTCGATACCAATTATTTGCGTAATAATGAAGTGTACTATAATTTATTTTGCAACACAGTAGAGAACAATTTTACTAATCTCTTCAAAACTTCTAGAATATCCGGATATAAACAGAATATACGGGTGTACGAATATCCGAACGGATATGCGAATATATGGATAGCCTAGTATATGTATATGTATGTATGTACACACATGTAGATGTATACATGCATCAAGAATAATATGCATGTAGGATTATATCATGTCATGTTTGGCTTTAATTAAATAACAATCAAACTCGCAGTGAAGGCGTTTGTAGTACATATAGCCTTCAGTTATGTGAATATAGTTTACTTAAATATACCGCTCTCACATCCCCTTTTACGTTCCTGCCGTTAGGACTAACTACTCATCTTTTGCGCCTATTTTTCGAGGCCTTGTGGAATTTAACAATATCTCAAAGAGCTTAGATATCGACTTTTCGTTTCCAAGAAGTCTTTTTAAATCAACTCTTGAAACCTATTTTCGTAATTGTACATATACTAGTCACCGTTAATACTTTTTAGCTCTAGTCTGTAAGATTGTAAATCTTAGACTGAATAAAGATGAATATGAATATGAATAAATAGGTTTTATACTTCCAGCCAAACATTTAGTGTTTGAAAGCAACGATTTTTTTTATACGATCAATGATCCAAGCACATGTAGCCAAATCCATTTGGTTTTATTTTTATGTTTGTAGGTATGTAGCAATTTGCGTACATATGTATGAATATCCATAGTAAAAAAATTAAGATACTTGGCTATAAATAGAATTTTGTGTTGGTGGATGACGTCATTGATGAGCAAATACATCTGGGGTGGGCAAGCGTTTTAATTAGAGATTGCGTTCACAAGCCTTTGCTGCTACTATGTCCATTGAAATTTGAAAATTATGTGTAAGTGTATTAAAAATAGTGCATTCTATGCTGCGGAATTTTCAATTATACACTACAATACAGTGCACCAGTACATACTACCAAGCTTTTTGACGTGGGCGTCATTCATAATAAGCAAATGAATGAAATCGATTGGAATGCAGACACCGAACTAAGTTGGTTTGATGTTTGTTGGTGCTCCAATTTACAAGGTTAAACCTGTTATGATCTGGTATTAAGACGTATGTTATAAATGGCTTACTGAACGGGCGGCATATTGGGCGTTTACTTAATTGCAATAATGCACGCTTGTTCCAAATGTATGCACTTGTTTTCTAAGCACTTGGCGCTACACAACTAACACACAGCACGTTTGTATTTCAACTACTTTCCATACGATTTCGGAATGACCGATTGCTAAATTGCTAGTGCTGACTGAATATTGGTAAGAGCCCACTCGCGATCTTCGCTTTTAACCCCAAATTAGGCAAATCAAGATTTTTATGTTTCCGCTGTCTTTCCCAATTCAAGAGGATGTCGACTGCTTCTCTGCCACTGTTGCTTGTAGAAATTCCGCACTTAACTTACTTTGGTTTTAACTTATTTACACAAGTTTCATTTACCTGTTGCACTTACTATCAATTCTTTAATTTTGCTGACCCAAATTGCAAAAAAACAGAGAGATATTTCCAAAAATTGAACAACACGAATGAAATCAAAGCAGATAATGAAAAAATTGTCAAATTGACAAGATGAGCTCAGGTGAAAATAATGCTGCCACCTGAGCTAAAGATTTAATTCAGCGCCACCTGTTGGAAAAATTCTAAAATAGCTGTTAAACAGGAATACTAGCCGGGTGGCTATGCTATTGGGGCATTAATAAAGTAAACAAAAACAGCTGATTATAATTATTACTGGATTAAATCAAATTGGCTTCAATCAACGTTATGAATCTTTTTCGCAGCGCAANTGTTTCCGCTGTCTTTCCCAATTCAAGAGGATGTCGACTGCTTCTCTGCCACTGTTGCTTGTAGAAATTCCGCACTTAACTTACTTTGGTTTTAACTTATTTACACAAGTTTCATTTACCTGTTGCACTTACTATCAATTCTTTAATTTTGCTGACCCAAATTGCAAAAAAACAGAGAGATATTTCCAAAAATTGAACAACACGAATGAAATCAAAGCAGACAATGAAAAAATTGTCAAATTGACAAGATGAGCTCACGTGAAAATAATGCTGCCACCTGAGCTATAGATTTAATTCCGCGCCACCTGTTGGAAAAATCAAAAAATAGCTGTTAAACAGGAATTCTGGCCGGGTGGCTATGCTACTGGGGCATTAATAAAGTAAACAAAAACAGCTGATTATTATTATTACTGGAATAAATCAAATTGGCTTCAATCAACGTTATGAATCTTTTTCGCAGCGCAACTCGTAAGTTTAACATTAACAATGGAGTAAAAATTAAGAAAAAATTGCATTGTTTTCCTAGTTACATTGCGCTCCGCCCAATTGCACAGAATGTTAGCCGCGCCACAAACTGCGCCCATAGAGGCAGCAATACGTGCAGCACTCACAGTCAGTTTACAACCAGTGCATTTGGAAGTTATCAACGAGTCATATATGCATAATGTACCCAAAGGCTCGGAAACCCATTTCAAAGTGCTGATAGTATCTGAAAAATTTGATGACTTATCATTGATAAAGGTATAATATAATTCATTAATTTATATTTTTATAATAATGTGACTTCATCTCTTTTAAAGCGTCACCGTTTAATAAATTCTATTGTGAAAGAAAAGTTAGCGGGCGATTTTGTGCATGCACTATCCATTGAGGCTAAAACCCCAAAGCAGTGGGATGGCAACTACACTGTAGAACCCAGCCCAAATTGTCGCGGCGGATTCGGTAAATAATTGCAAAATGATGTAAACTTACACTGTTTAAAATATCTATATTGTTAACGAAATATGCAATGTATACAATTTATGTAATAGAAGGGAACGTCTGTGATTAAAAAATTCCAACGCAATCCTTCATCACCGAAATCACCACACCGCTTTATTATAATTTTCAAATCTTTCAATCAATCATCCAAGGCATTCAAGGTCTGCACTTGCGTTCGTGCCGATAATATAACATCATTAATACCAACTCCATCATATGCTGCACCACATAATGTCAGCGGTAGTTTATATTGATTTATGTATCGCCTTATGTCGGCTACACGTTGCTTATGTCCCACCGTATATTGTGGTATGCACTTTTTTAAAACGTGTACCCGTGACAATCGTGGTTCATCTTTTATCCCCATAACCAGTTCCAGATGCTGCAAAGCTGTGTCCAGAAGCTTTTTTGGTGTGGGCTCCTTACCAAAATTCTCCTCAAACCAACGTCCTCCCATCATTACTGTAAGTACCGTATTGCCCTCCATGTCAAAGCAACAACTGTCAAAGATAACACCCAATATAGGCAGTCTTTCAATGGGCGGCACTAAGAAACCAAATGCTTTCATCTTAAACAGTTCCTCCGTATTATATTGTAAGTTAACTACAGCAACATCAACGTAGGGTATAGACATCAACAATGCTGCCAATGACGGATGTTGATTTTTCACACAGGAAGCTAACTTGTAAGAAGGTAAGGATGAAATTACATGTTTCAGGTCAATGTCACGCCCTTTAACATTCATTTTAACACCATTACGTGAAAATGTGATCTCTCGACACTCAGCTGAGAGCTGAATATTAACGTTCTTTCCTCGCAAATGATTACTCAGTGTGCGTGGCAACGTTTCCAACCCATCAGGTACCCGGTACATACTCCACTTTTCTTCACGCGCCTTTTCGTACAGCCTGGGCATTGCTTCCGCAAAGATACCTTCGATAGCCGTGTTTTGTTTCTTACCAAAGAGTTTTTCGAATAGCATACCCTTAATAATGCCACCCCATTTTTGTTCCTTCTCAAATAGGTCGTTCATCAGAAAACGCACGCTTATCTCTTTTGCGTCACCAGCACAGATGCCACATATCAATGGGCTGATTGCGTAGTTGGCTAATTCAGCGCCAAAGCGGCGTTCAACGAAGTCATATATAGATTCGTCTGCGAACTTCAACTTTTTTCTACCTGCCCGTAAATCTTGCGTGATCTGACTTATCAGCGGTTTTGAGAACGGTGGTAATGTCTTGAAAACTCCGCTCAGACTATTGGGTAGCATACATAATTGTCCTTTAGCGTATATCATGCGATTCTTTGCAGCAGGCTGCCAAGCCAACACTGGGTCAACCGGCAACTGTAGTTCTTCTATTAATTTGAGGGTATTTGCGCCAGGTATACCCTTTGGTCGTATTGTGCGTGGGCCCACTTCGAACAAGAAACCCTTATCCCTATGTCTTTCTGTGCGTATCCAACCGCCGACCCTATTGGAGGACTCGTATATAGTTGCAGGATATCCAAATCGCTGAAGCAAATAGTAAGCAGCCGATAGACCACTCATACCAGCACCTAACACAGTGGTCATTTTGTTAATAGAAAACTATTCTAAATTACGAAACCCAGCAGACTAGTTGAACTGCAATAGAAAAATTAGCTACGTTTCCTGTGAAAAAAAGCAAAACTTCACAGTAAAAACGACAATCAGCACCTTTGTTTGGTTTATGATTTGTTTTGCTTTAATTTGTTGATAAGCGGCCCAGCTGATTTGTGGGCATTGGTGGTGGGAAGTTGGTTAATCAAAACCACAGCGGCGGGAAGCTTTAAAAGTACAACGAATTATTAGGTGCAATCCCGTATTCCTCGGACTCGGACTAGTAAAACTGTCAAAAAATAAAAATTCGCTCAGAGCGAGAGAGTAACAGTGAAAAGTACGGGATCGCTTTCTAGTGAAAAATGGTAACTTCTGTCAACTTCAACATAACCTCCAAATTTTGGTTGTAAATTTTTGTTTATTTTGTATGTAAACACACTTAGCTCACACATGTAAATAACCAAAAATACTTTCAAATTATTAGAATCCACTTAAACAAGTAATTAAATACTTTTCAACATGAATTAGCAGAGTGCACTTTTCTTTTGTTTACAATTTGGTTGCCAAACACACTACAGCTGATCGTTTGACACATTTACCAGCAAAAAATTCTCGGACTAAAACTGGTAACTTCTGACAGAGAGAGAACCGTATTTACTCTCTTTTTTGTCCTCTCAATAGTCAGAGAACTGAGTACAGGATCGATTTCTAGTAAATTCTGACTGATTCTGACTAGTCCGGACTCGTACGGGATCGCAACTATTTTATGTGATAAAATCTTGAAGCTAAAGAACGTAAACAGATTTACGTTCTTTATCAAAATCAGCGGTGTGACAAAAAATTAAACGAACCTTGCAGTTGGGATTCGGTTCATTAGTTTGGCACTGTAACCGTCTAAGCGATTTCGGCCGCGTTTAATAAGCATACAATTCTCTCCTCTTCTATGAAATCTGATGCTAATTGGAAATGTTTAATGAAGCCAATTCCTTCTCCGCTCGGCCATTTCATCGCAGACCATGCAGATGCTGAAAAAGCTAGGACCTTCGTGACTCCACCGTATTGAATCCTGATTACCCCCGAGAATTGGAAAATATTATTTATAGTATTATTCCACTTCTTAAGCCAGGGAAGAAGGCGGAAGCAGGATACTCATATAGGCCCATCTCCTTCCTATCCACAGTGGACATTGAAAGCACCACTCCTCTACAACCTGACGAAGCATCTGGAACAAGCTTTAAAAACCAACATAACACAGATAAGCGAGGGTCTGAGCCAACGTCGACCTGGTAATAAGACGATCCTAGTCGTAGTTGAACTGTCAAAAGAATTCAACACACTGAACCACTGTGAACTCTTCGCCAATGCGTTCCCCTTGACAGTCGGTTCTAAGTAACCGGAACGACCCAGATTCATATCTAGCCAAGGACTGTCACTTCAGCATCTCTTCCCAAAAACTCTGCGGATTTCGTATGCGTTACAACAACAACAACTCTTTGCCAAGATGTTTTAGATTTGTCCCTTCCAGTTTGGACGAAGCGATGGATAACGACATATTTGTGTAGATGCCAATCATAGGACAAATTACGAAACGCCAAGTCCAAAACGCCTATAATTAAAAAGGCGTCCCTCAAGGCATCGTACTTTCACCATTACGGTTTAAGCACTACAAAGCAAAACTCCCTCCACCTCTGGCTGGAGTTAACTTGGAGAGCTACACCGATAATTACACGGGCCCAAACATCGACAGCCTTTGCAAAAAAATCACTGACCACCTTCATTATCAGGCTTGTACTGAACGTCCACATCGATGGCGCCAAGATACTGATGGCCAATCAGTCCAAAATCCTGGTAGTCACGATCAATAGCCATTTCTTATTATCTATCCTGCCACCAGTAACAAACTGCGAGCCAGGAACAAAGTTATGAAGTCAAAAGCAGGAAGTACAAGGGGAGTCGACAAATAGACGCTGCTCAAAGCATATGCATAAAGTGATCTGCCGGTCAGTGGCTAACTCAGCAGCGCCAGTGTAATAGGCAGGAACGAGCGATACGCTGTGGAGCCACTTACAAACCTGCCGGAATGACAGAACGTACATGGCTACAGGCTGCAATCTCATGTCATCCGTGCCTCACCACCACGAGAGAAAGCCAGCTTCTAGCTCCGAAAGAGCACAACACCATGCAATGCCTAGTAGGATGTCACGCGCACAAGGCTTTGTTTCGCAAGGATCTGTCCTCTCGACATGTGAGACAGCTACTGTGCGACTGGACGAATCGAAGTACAGAGCGGCAATATGCCGAGAAAGATCACCTGAATCCTATCCCAACTTAGTTCATTGTGGTGCCAAAGGCTCGACCGCTACCTTTCTCGGCACAACTCAGAAGTGGAAAACCCAAGCATATCTTCGCATGCACCTCCAACCCGAAAACCCTGGCATCAGAATCACCATGAACTGTGCCTATCGATATCGCCCGCTTTCTCGTCCTGTGGCTAGCACAGCCTGAGGATGAAGATAACTCATGACAAGATCCCGGAAGGTTTGAGCAATCAGTGGCGGATTTACAGATACGCCCTAGTTGGTCTGGCCTTGAAAAGAAAACATGACAAAGTCCCTTCTGACAATGCACAAAGCGTATTCACGTATAGGGACACAAGTGATTCTTGGCAGTTAGTAAAGGACTTATTTTGGATCCAGCATGAAGAAGCGAAGAATAACTCTTTCCAACAGGTGCCACCTTGGACTCGGGAGGCAATTTCAACACAAATCTCTCATCATGTTCGTCGTTTTGTCTGGCAAACAAAAGGGGTTGGTGTGGAACAAAGATGAGAATGCTTTAGGGGCAATGTCTATGGCCATGCTCGTGATTGACGAGTAATGGGGCATATAAAAATGCAACGATACTGGCTTGGAGGCCTTGGACCCTGCACCAATGGATGGAAAGCGAAGCGCACTTACACAGTTCAATGACAAAGTACAGAAGTATTTTTGGTCTCGGGCAAAATAAGAAGAAAAAAGGTAGATATATAGGCTGCTAATTAAAAAGGGCTGTGCACCGCGGTCCTCACAACATCACATTTAGTCCTACAATCCGCAGACATTCTGAAAGAACTTTCGGAGGCAGTGTACATTCCCATGGCCATACATAACTTTGTACGGGGGCCATAAACGTCTGCCTCGATACCCTCTGTGGTTTTTAAGCCATGTGTGTACTTCTGAATAGTGATTGCCTGTACATGTTCCTTCAAAATAGAGTTGTTTCATTCTTCTATGCTGCACAGCTAGCTGGGACTCTAGCATGCCCATGTTCCTGGACCTCTACCGAAGCCATATCTTGCGAAGTTCAGGATAGTACGCTTGGCTGCCTTCTCTATGGTAATATGTAGTGGCTCGATGTCGAGAATCACCGCCAGTTCTGCCTTGAGGCATGTACTCATCGCTGCCATGATCTACACAGATGCCATACGTTGGAGTTTTGTAAGGGACTGTCTAGCCGTGATTAAACTAGTTCTCATATGTAATTAATGGCCATACTATCAGAGTGTACATTTATCTCAGGAACTTTGGGCTGCACCCCCAAGAGTTGGCTGCTAGCAGTAGTAGTTAATGACCTCGTAGCCTTGGAAAGTGTCGCATCAGGTTGAGAATTATAGAATACAAGATCATACCGAGATACTAAACCTCCGTGAAAACACTGACTGCCACACTATCATAATTACGATGGTCGGCTTAAATGGGACTAACAAAAAAAAAAGAAAAGGTCTTGTTCTAATAGCGGTCCCGCTCGGCAGGCAAGGGCAAACCTCCGAGTGTGTTTCTGCCATTCTCATAAAACTACAATCTGCGTTCGGAGTCAGCGTAATCTTCTTTGGCCCTGATAACGGACTCGTGGTCTGCACACTATACCAGCTAGCACTCGGCACTAGCTAGCTCTTTCTCAACGTATATCCCATTTAGGGATGAGTGGATGGAGGGCGGTGGTTGGAGGGAGGTACTGGTGAACTTTTACACGGATGGGTCGAAGCTTGACGGGGAGAATGGTGGAGTGTTCTTTTCCAGGGAGCTCTCCATCAACCTTAAATTTAGGCCTCTAGCTCACTGCAGCGTGTTTCAGGCGTAGGTTGCCGCCGTAGGTGAGGCAGCAGTCGATTGACGGCTGTTGCGCGCGATGATTTTAAGGGAGGGTAACATCTACTCAGACAACCAGGCGGCACTAACAGTACCTTAAATCGGAATGCCTTAAATCGCTTTCGCTAGCGTTAGAATATTACTTGGTTAGATTTATTTGGTTGCCAGGCTACAGTGATGTCGCAGGAAACTGCCAGAAGCGGCACCCTTGAGTATTTATCGCCAAGAACAGCGATGGTGGGCATTCCTTTGACTACTTGTGGACTTCTCTTGGAAAGATGGGCCTGGAGCCAACACAGCGAATGGAGGATAATGTGCTACGGCGAGGTTTTTCTGGCCGAGGGCAAACCGGCGGCGGTCTAGGGATCGCCTTAGGCTCGCGAAGCCGGATCTATCGATTCTAGTGCGTGTATTGGTAGTGAGATTAAATATCTTATCGGACGCCTTTTGTCGAAGCTGTATGGAGGACGACGAGGTGGAATCATCTCAGCATTTCCTCCTACATAGACTGCCCAGCTTTTACTAAATTGCGGCTTAGGCACTTGGGTTCTTCCTTTCTGACAAGTCCGGAGGAACTCTCCGAAATTAAGGTTTGCCGTCTGCGTAACTTCGTTCCCGGCACTCAGCGATTCTTGCTCTAACTTAGCAGTTACCCTTCGCAGTCGTATCACAAAGGACCAACTTTTATGGTGGGTAAGTGAGCCCCTTAACGGGGGCATCCATCTGAATCTAACCTAACGTACTGTCAAGGTTTCGAGCTATGTTCTTACTTAGTAATTACTTGAGTAATTGAAGTTCTTCAAACTAACATGTTTAACCGAATTTTTGCTTATGGAAAATATTCAGGCAAGGTCTTCTCACATACCTGGGAGCCGTACAGTAATTTATTAAAAGAAAAAGGAGATTTTCCTAAAAACCAATGACCGTAGGTACTGTTTTTTTTTTAATTCGAACCCACAATATCCGGTTCAACTGATAATGCCACACGCAAACTCGCACAACGCCTGCAGTAATTTAAACACTTTGCGCATAATGAATCTTAGTTCGCATCTTATCCAAAATAATCACATCCTCTGTACGCATATACATGCATACATATTAATCCCTTGCAAGTGTGAAGTTTAATTTGAGCCGGAAATAAGAAGTGCACAACGGAAATGTGTCTACTTACCGCATAAAATAGGGGGAATAAAGCATGAAACGACATAAATGGCGATTTTCCATTTACATATCTACATATAAAGGAAACATTTAAAAGAGCGGCGCCGGAAGTAGAGAAATACGTACAAGCAGCTGAAGTGAAGTACGAACAAAGCAAATATGAAGTAAAAACGACATCATTTCATTTTTGCGTGTTGCAAGAAAAGCATTGAAACAAAGCACAGGATAATGGAGGAGTGAAGGCGAACATAAACCGTGACAAACAAATTGGCGCAAAACAAATATAAAATACGAAATTAACCAACAAATTAAACAACAAAAGCAGCCTCTTCTAATGTAGTAGTGAATAACGGCGAACAACAGCGAAATGAGTGNATATCCGGTTCAACTGATAATGCCACACGCAAACTCACACAACGCCTGCAGTAATTTAAACACTTTGCGCATAATGAATCTTAGCTCGCATCTTATCCAAAATAATCACATCCTCTGTACACATATACATGCATACATATTAATCCCTTGCAAGTGTGAAGTTTAATTTGAGCCGGAAATAAGAAGTGCACAACGGAAATGTGTCTACTTACCGCATAAAATAGGGGGAATAAAGCATGAAACGACATAAATGGCGATTTTCCATTTACATATCTACATATAAAGGAAACATTTAAAAGAGCGGCGCCGGAAGTAGAGAAATACGTACAAGCAGCTGAAGTGAAGTACGAACAAAGCAAATATGAAGTAAAAACGACATCATTTCATTTTTGCGTGTTGCAAGAAAAGCATTGAAACAAAGCACAGGATAATGGAGGAGTGAAGGCGAACATAAACCAACCGTGACAAACAAATTGGCGCAAAACAAATATAAAATACGAAAATAACCAACAAATTAAACAACAAAAGCAGCCTCTTCTAATGTGGTAGTGAACAACGGCGAATAACGGCGAAATGAGTGTATTTAATGAGTTTTCGTATCGATTCGGAAAGGCCGACAATTGGACGCATACCGAAAAAGCTTGCAACGATGGCAACTACGATGGCCTGGAGAAAATCTGCACCTTTCAGACTTGTATCCGCTGCCGTTGCGAAAGGTTCGTTCGTGTTTGCGCTGCGTGGCCGTGTGTGTGACAAAGCAGAGCAGTGAAAAAAAAAACAGAGCCACCAAATAGAATAGCAGATTTTTCTTCAGCAAATACATACACAAAAGGCATTTAAAATTCAAATTTGTGATTGAAAATGCACAATTGCACGCTGAAGAGTTAAATTGCAATAGTGAAAAGCTGGAAAAGCTGCAGGCCAGCCAGCAAAAATGTAATTTACTGCAAGGAAATGTTGCCCTAATTTAAGCCAAGGCGCAGCTGAAAATTTTTCCTGCAGCAAGTACTGAAAATTTATAGGCAAGAAAACCCAAAGAAATTGTGTCACAAATAAGTGAAATTAATAAAAACAAAAGTTAATATGTATGATAATACTGCTACTATTCGAAAATTTATGTGTTTGNTAAGCCAAGGCGCAGCTGAAAATTTTTCCTGCAGCAAGTACTGAAAATTTGTAGGCAAGAAAACCCAAAAAAATTGTGTCTCAAACAAGTGAAATTAATAAAAACAAAAGTTTAATATGTATGATAATACTGCTACTATTCGAAAATTAAGGTATTTAGCAAGAATAAAGCAAGCTTTAGCAAAATTTTTATACTGAAAACTGTGCAAAATTAAAGTGAAAATGCAGTGAAAATTTGCAAGCAGAAAATTTCGGTATGTGTGTGTATTCGCTAGCGTGTAGGTATGCGGACCTACATATTTAAGTACAAACATATATACTTACTACATACGTGTGCACGCATATCGGCTTGTCTATATGTTTGCTTGCAGGGGTGTACTAGGGCTTCGTGACTAGGACACATTTTTTCGTCGTCGTCGTCGTCGTCGTGTTCGTANTGTGTGTATTCGCTAGCGTGTAGGTATGCGGACCTACATATTTAAGTACACACACATATATACTTACTACATATGTACGTGTGCACGCATATCGGTTTGTCTATATGTTTGCTTGCAGGGGTGTACTAGGGCTTCGTGACTAGGACACATTTTTTCGTCGTCGTCGTCGTCGTCGTCGTGTTCGTAGTTGCTAACGTCGGGCGCCTTGCAGCAGCGCGCTGAAAACGAAACGATGATAGCGAACGAACGGAAGCTCGGCGAGTGTGTGCCAGACACCTAGATATAATTACTTACAAATTACTTACATACAATAAGTGGCATTCAGGCGAAGTTGAGTTATGTTTTTTTTTTTGGAGCCAGCAGCCATAGGGTTGCAAACGAAAATGTTAAATAACTATTTGCTTTTTCTTCGCTTTGTTGTGCAAAATAAGGAAATGGAAATGATACATATTCAAAGTGTGTAGCTATCGCCGTTTTTTTTTATTTTTTATTGGAAATTCGTGTAAGGTTCAGCAATATTCGTATAAATGTTTTCCTGCAATTACATACTTTATCGATGCCTCCGTCGCTATGCCCATGTGTCGCGATGTAGTACCAAGTATTTTTGGCGCTTAGTAGACACTCAACTACTTACCTCTCCATATCGCTACTCACGACTGCTTTTCATGCACGTTCTCTACCACTTGGCCAAATACTCCGACTTCTAGCATGCTTTCTCTTCCTTAGGCGCCTGAAAGCGCTATTTCGCATATCCTCTCACTTTTCCGTTGTCTATATATGTATGTTCATCATTATTTCTATTCAGGCGCATTGCTTTAGGGTCTGGTTATGCATACTTCGCATAACTTCGCACAACCATTTGTACCAGTGCACTAAAAGTGTAACTTAAGAAAATGTGAAGCAAAATCTTAGCTCAACAGATCGCTAAGTTTTTAAAAGTTTTGCTAATTTCTGGGTAATGGAATACATACAAAATACATACAAAGTACATACGAAATTACAGTTTGAAGTTTATGTGAAGTTGTGCGAAGTTATGCGAAGTATGCATAATCAGACCATTAGGCGTTACATTGGCTGGCAAGCTTGTTACAGCACATTGTTAGCAGCATACATATGTATGTATGTATATTAGAGTGCGTCACTCTTCATACAAAAAAAAATCGGTGCTGTTTTTCCATTGAAATTATAAAATCTATTATATTTTAAGACTTGCGCCAAAAAAATACTTTAAAAAATGGAGTTTTTTTATGTATAGAGATAGCTTCTTAAAATATTTTTAGAAAAAAATCCCCTCAGATGGCAAAAGAGTTTAAGCCAAAAAAATTGCATAAAAATATTTAAGAAACTATTTTCAACGGCATCATAATAAAGTAAATTTTTGATGCTGTTTTTGAACGTTTTTCAAGGATTGGTTTTTAAGCTCAAAATGGCTCCTCGACGAGTATGGTCGCGCTGACCTGTCGAGTTTTTATAAAGCAAATATTAGATTAAAATGCACACAAAAATGATGTCGTTTCATTAATAATAACATACAGCTTTAAATTAAGATTCATTGAATATAAATTCAAATTTTGAATCAAGGAAAAGGATTGGTTTAAGATAAACTTGTATATAAGTGTAAATGGTGAGAAAATTCCTTTCCAATGATACCTCATAAGTCTAAATCGGGACAGTTTTGGCTGAGTTATTCAAGTTTTCCCACAAATATTGGTTCTGAAAAAAGTTAAAAGACAACATAAAAAATCTTATTATTATGATTTTGTTGAAAGATTCTTGAAATATTTTTTTGCAAATTTTTTAGACTTAAACTGTTTTGTCATCTGAGGAGCGTTTTTTTTTCAAACCATACTTTCTAAATAGTAGGGGATGCGACCTTCATCCATCTGTTTAATGGATGAAATCTACTTTGTATGAAATTTAACGTGTTAGGAAATATTTCGCGAGTGGGTTGGCTGAACAAATCCTGGCCAGGATATTTTTAATTAAATATTCAAAAATTATTATTATTTTTTTAATTTTGTACTCATTTGTTGAATGAACAAATTACGTGTATCCCAATCGAAAGTATAAAGCCTATTAAGAGACTATTTTTATTCATAAAAAACTCCATTTTTGGAGGTATTTTCAAATCGGTCCAGCTCACGTAAATTTTAATATTTTTCCGAAATGTTTTGGTGAAGATCTTCAAATATAATCAATTTTTTTATTCCCGGCGGAAAAACTGAAATTTTTTTTTGGTGATGCAGTCTAATGTATGTACATATATACCTAAACCACACTCAGAGATAGAAAAGTACAGCACCTGCATATATAGCACTTTTTCAGCCCTCCACGATCCTTGAGAGTACGTACATACCTTTGTTTTTGCATATATAGTAACTGAACAACTGACTGCCTGAGAGTTGCTTTCAGATTTATTTATAATTTATCCTTACTGGTTTGCTTTGTGTATCATTCGCCCCGCCCGCCTACGTAGAATTCTTCGTCCTTTTTCTTTCTCTTTGTTTCAGTTTGTTGGTTTTCTTTGAGCTAAAAACTCGTTTCTTAGTTCGACTACTATGCTGACTGGGTGCCATGCCCTGGCGTGAAATTGATTGCAATTTTTTTTTGCCTGAGCTTTAATAAAAGTTATAAGACTTATGCCGTTTTTTTTTGAAAAAAAATGTCACCATCTTATATGGCAACATTATCAGAGTCTAACAATTTAAAGAAAGAGCATGCAATATGCATGTGAAGATGCTGAGAAAAGAACAGAAAAGCTTGACAGCCCTGGCGCAGGGCAGATAAAATGTTAAGTTATTTCGGGAAAGGAAAACGCTGTTATATTGATGCGCCTAAAAGATGCAGCGATTTCTATTCTCAAGTTACTTACCTGATGACAGTACGAATGGCAATTATAATAGGGAGGTTTTAGTTTTTTAAACTATAATTTTATTCTACTAGGGTACTTGAATTTGTTGTTTGCAGTATGCTGTACAACCACAAAGACACTGGCATGCAAAGCGTAGCACGGAAATCCAGTTTCTACGTATTCCTTCCTCATTTTCAATTTCCTTTATTATGAGTTTCTTGCTATCTATTCAGACAATATATGTATGTATAAGTATGAATACAAACATTTTTACATGGTAAACACTTATCTACGATGTAAAGTTGTTTTCTCTGCCAGCGCAGCTAATTTCGAAAAGTTTTCCTTGGTAATGGTAGATTGTTATCCTTGAGACTGGGACGCGAAGCAATGCTTCCACTTTTAATTTCTTGCATGTGTTCTTTGAAGATTTAAAAAAAAAACGGAGGGAAAATATTTTCAAATTAATTAATTTTTTTAATTAATTTTAAATTTTTAATTCAAATATGAAAAAAATAACACATAATATAAAGTAGCAAATATTTTTTAAACACAATAAGAAAACAAATAATTTTTAAGCAAAAAAAAAACGACTTCAATGCTATTACAAAAACTTAGCAGTACCGTTAGTTTCTGCGTAATTCAATGAATGGAGTTCAAGCAAATCAGTTTGCGAGCACCATTGAGATACAAACTTTCTGATTCAAAAAAAAATTTATGGAAAACACTTACACCAAAAAAATATATATATTTAGCTACATATATTAATTTAAAATTAGGGTAGTTTTGAATGATTTTTGGCTACATACATACATATTAGTAGTTACTTTTCCTGTGTTTTTGTCTAGCTAAAAATAATATTCGTCAGCATAGCACGTGTGCAGCATTCGCACATTCAATTAAGTTCGCGCAAAATCGGTTTACGCGCTAACATGCCTACCAACAATGCTTATTAACTCCCATTAACTCCCACAAAACATTAGTAAAACAAGCAAGAAGAAGAGAAAGAAAAAAAACTATACCAACCCAAAGCACATGACAAAGCTTTTCTAGTGCCTGTAAAGAAGGACATAGAAGCATATAATGAAGTACATATGTATGTATGTATGTAGGCGAGCAACTTACCCTACAAGACATTGCTGAGCACTTTAGGCAAAAATTCTCACACATTTACACTTTTGTTTTTGTAGTACGGCATAAATGAGTAGTTTGACTATTAGTACTGAGGACTTTCTGATGACAACATTGAGGGGAAAGTACTCAATTTTTTCCCATGGCCTGAACGAAAATGAGGACTTTGATAAGCACTTTTGTGATTAGGGATAATGATAATATGAGTACTCATATGATACTCAGCTGTCTTGTAGGGTATACATATGTATTGTATAAGTATTGTGACACGTTATTTTATATCGGTCACATAGCAGTTTTATAAACAAGCGCGCATGTGTTTATATGTATGTTTCTATCTTATGCTGAAAACTAGGACAATGTGCGTTCGTTAAGGAGTGTTGGTATTTTTTGGGAACGGCGAATGTGTTTATATGTGTGAACTAGGAAGCGAGTGAAACAATATGTCGATTAGCCGACAAACTAACTAACAGACTGCGTGACGAACAAACCAACTACCGACAAGGCGTCGTCGCAGTGTCTCAGCGTCTGCGTGTGAACAGCCTCGACATATCAACCGCATCATACAAATACTTTCACAGTTGGTGTTATAAGCAAACGCACAAAATGTAATTTATATACAAACACATGTATCTACATGCATACATGCATATGTACATATTTATATCAGCTTATGTACATACATGGTTTTGCTATTTAACGAATTTCTGTTCTGTTTAGAAGGGAATAAAAGCGAAATTCTGAATGATTCCCAAATATGTATGTTATTGACTTTAATTTAAGGCTTAAATCTAGTTTGATAATGTAAAACCAAGCAGTTATTGGAGATATGGTTGTAATTTGTATATTCGATTACATATTTTATTACAGTTCTACAGGGCGTATGATTAACATTTTGAATGTTCGCGCATAGTTGCGGTGACCATCCATACTTTATTTCAAAGGACGGTGTGCTTGTTTTTAAGGTGTTGTACTTTAACATTATTTATGTTTTTTTAAGTCTATTTTGTCCTTTATTTCAAAAACTGTTCACTAAAAGTAATTTTCTTGGTGATGCATTTTGAAATTTTGCATACTGATTGATTTAAATTTTGCACAAAGGCAATAGAACACAAATTTGGAAAGCTTATCCTTGTCATTTATTTATTGCACCTTCTCAAAGCAAGCGCATCCGCCAAAGTAGTTTATATTGCAAATTACTTTGTCGCATTTTAGGCAGGGCTAGAACAGTGACAGATAAAATGATCGAAGTGAGAGTTGGCCCCCACCTCCTCTTTCATACAGCTACAGCAAAAGTCGTTAGTGGTGAAGCCAATCAAACTGTGTCCGCCAAAAAACATTTACTACTGAGCTAATGGAGAGACGATCCAAGAAAAAATAGAGACTCATATCTGTTTACATAATTTATTGGCCAGATTTTCCTGGTTACCTAACAAGTGGCTTCCATCGCCCACCTGTGGTTGGTATGCTCAATGAGGATAGTGGTATGCATGGTTTTTGGGCAGAACTGATTGTCTGAGGTTAGTTTCTTTCCTAAGGAGTTCATTCGCGATGCAGATTTCGTAATATCTACGTGCCTGGGTACCCAGGTTTCATTAGATGTGCATTGCTTAGCTATCTTCGAAGAGGTATTGTTAAATTGTAGAGATTTAATCACATCTTGGGTCTAATAGTAGCCGTAGAACGTGCATCCCGTTACATACGAGCTCCTCAGTCAGTTGCCAGCAGCCTCTTTAGTTCTTCTTAATTCAGGTCTTAGTATTTAGTATAGAGCCATCGCTGAAGATTGGAATGGAAGACATACTCGAATGGAGACATACTCGTCTTTTACGTTTTCTCATTCGCACCACCTCACGGGGATTCTTGTGGAGAAATTATTATCAAAACAGAAGCGTTGAAGGCATAGGATCTAAAATTTTGCTAGGTCCCGTCCAAGGTGGTTAAATTTTTTTACCTAGTTGCATTACAGCTAGCCTTGAGTTTACCGTAACGGTCTATCGGGAGACGATCTTAGAGCATAAATAGAAGGCAGCGTTGATCCGGATCAACTCGGAAATTAACTGCAGTTGATCCGGATTAAGTCCGAGTTAGTCGGCATCAACGCTGCTGTCTGTTTAAGCTTTTAGGGATTTTCGACAGCTTTGGTGGGAGTGCAGGATAAAGATCCCGTATTAGGTACAAGAGTAAAAAAATATAATGAAAATTTGTACTTTATTTTAACTTAAGAAATATGACCACTGTACGCCATATGTATGCATTATGAGAAATATTGTACATAGAACTCCACGCTTTGATTTGTGTTATAATTTTGTATTAAATTATATCCGTACGAAAGGATTTGCTCATAAAAATAATAATTTAATAAATGTTGAAATAGCATTACCATGTTCTATACATACACGTTGCTAGCTAAGTCCACTTTTTGTGAAAACTCAGATTTTTTTGTATCAGAATCTAATCTCAATTAATTAAAACAAACTTGTTTTTTTTTTAGTTCCGAGTCGTGGAAAGCAGGGGTGTTTTTTGTCGAGAACTAAACTAAAACTATTCAGCTACAGAAAAAAAAAAAAAATGTCAATGGTGTGTTATCCTAACGCCCTGCAGTACATAAGTTAATACAATTTTCAGATATATTTCTGTTATGCAGTTTCAAATGGCTACAAAAAAAAACAGTTGATTTTTGAAATTTTTTTTTCTTGCTGGCAGTGCTATGAATTTTCTTCCATACAAAGTATGCTGGACAAAATTTTTATATGAAAGAAAATGCCCAGCATAGTCAACAATGAATTGTCAAAAATCAACGGTATTTTGTAGCCACTTAAAACGCCACTTTATTATATTAAAATTGTATGGGCTACAAAACCGCATACCTGAAATTTTTCTAAAAATATTATTGATAATGAATATGACACATTTTCTTTTTCAAACAAATATTTTTAAAGCACGCTTTGTAAATATGAACGAAATCAAAGACAAAAGATAAAGATATGTAGAATAGATCGCCGAGATTGCAGAGATTCTAAATTAATAAGCAAGCACCTGGAGTAGCATGATGGCATGGGGTCATGAAAGTAATATACGTTCTAAATATGAACCAAATCGGTCTATAAATATGGTCAAATATCTCGACTCATAAGTATTGCATTGTCATCGGGTTCCGAGCCAACTGTGAAGTTTAAAGTCTCTAGATGATCGAGAAGTTGGTCAAAAATTGAGTTTCAGATTTGCACCTAACAAATATACATACAGAGCAAATTCAAAAAAAAGCTTGTATAAAGGAAAAATGATGGAAAGGGTGTGTTTTTCAAATAACTGGGAGTGTATGTATTCCAATATATCCAATATTTCAATTCAGATGAAATTTTGCGAAAACTAATTTTTCATATTTCCTGCCAAATAGATACAGGAAGATACGTTATTTTAATCAACATAACTTTCCCATCAAGACGACATCTTCTTTATCGGTTATGGAATTATGTCAAGGTGTGCCTAAATATTATGCCAGATTGGCTGGGCCATGGCTGCTGCTATAGCATGAAAAATATTTTTATAAGAAACAAAGAAAAAATGTTAACGTAAAAACATTGCGAATATATGTATATACCTAAATATATAAAACAAAATACCACTTGCTCAGTTTTGATCACCAGTGTAATCCCCCGAGTTGGAATCCACTTGAAGTAATCTGTACGAGGCCAATTAAATTAATCTTTAATATGAACATAATTTAGCATATTTGGTTTCAGCGAGATAACAGTTTACCATTACATTAACATTATAGTACATTGTAATGATGTGCATATCGCTAGCAAGCTAAGAGTGAAAAGTTGCTAGGCCGTATTTTAAAAGGATTTCGTCCTATTTTGACCACATCGGATTTTCAGTGATACTTTTGGACTTAAAAAATTTTTCTTTTATAGAATATAAGCGAGAATAAATGAAACAAGTACCTTTAGCCTTTTCAAAATAATGCATTTTTAATTTCTCTAGTCTCATGTTTCAAAATATGGGTTTTTATAAAAAGTGGACTTAGCAACTTATGTATGAATTATGAATATTCCAATAACGAAATGGGAAGGCGTCGATTATGTTGTAAATATATGTAAGGGCTTTCAAACAACTATTTACACCCATAGACGCAAGAATAGATATGTAAAATGTTGACTAGTTTTGGCGTTTATCCTTTTCTTTATTTAAAGTCTGTTAATTTTTTTGTGAAACATTTTATAACAAACGCCGAATAACTTTCTGAAAAAATCATAAAATCTTTAAAATTAAACTTTTTAACTAGCATTTAATCAGTTTTATAGCCCATTAAATTTTAGTACAATAAAGCGCATGTATGAAGCCGCTAAGTATTCTCGCTGATAATAATAATAATAAGAATGTTCGGTTTTTTATATGGAAGCAAATACGAAATTTAAAATTTTTAAGCAAAGTTATATTGTATTTGTTATAGGAGAAGCTAGACTTTAATAATAATTTACTAAACAAAAGCCAAAACGGGTCAAAGTGTCTCACACCAATTTTTGTTCATAAATATATCAAAAATGAAACAAAAATTTTTTGTAAAGATGTCGATAAATTTAAGAGCAACACAAGAAAACATGTGTAAAAAATTGCTTGTTTTAGAAAATTTGAATCTACATATTTAGTAGTTAGTAGCTAAAAATTAGTTCGTACGCACTTTTTAGCCAATAATACTGTAGGGACGCCAAAATGCCACAAAAAACGCCGTTATAAGTAAATTTAATTACGGTTCGTAGATTACGGTTTTGTGTGCCGTTTTTCTAGATCAGGTCATTTTTTGCACGTTATTTGCATTTTAAGTTTGCATTGCGAATGAAAAAAAAAATAAAACTTTAACATGGAAAATGTTACTCATACGCCATGTACGATATGGCGTATGAGTAACAATATTTACTGCCCCTATTTCATACAAAAAAATTACACCGGCACCAAAAAAAAAAGTTGAGTGCGCCTTTAACCAGGCCCACCTATCGACACGTATTTCGACCCGCTGAATCGTAACTGCTCGAAAATTTGAGGGTGTACGAAAATCCCTGCTAAAATTGCATCACAAACAACCTAGCTTAGGCCAAAGTGTAATGAAATTGTTTATCCCTAGCCATTCCTTATTAAGTTCTGAAAATCTTTTCGCGACTGATGGGTAGTGATGGTATTTTCGCCAAACTTGTTTGTCTTTTTCTAAAACAATTATTCTCTCTCCTTATTTTCAGTCATATTTTCCACTTTAAATATTTACTATTAACCTGTGCTTAGTACAAGTTTCAAGCACTAATTTATCTTTAAAAGTGTTTGATTTTTCATCTACATATATATAATTTGTTTTAGATTATGTATTTCCTTGACAGAAGATAAGTATGTTGTTGCCCTCTAGAAAAAAACTACTTAATATCTATTGGTAAAGAAATTTCTAGAAGTAAATGTTTGCATTTAAGTTAAAACAAACTCCTCAGGATTGGTCTGCTTATATGAAATTTGGAAAATTCATTACATCTAAGCGTTTGCTTGCAATGCTTTTCTATATTCTTGTACATTTCTACACTGCTTCTGCATTTGTGTGAGATTCAGCTTATTACCGCTACAAAGCTTTTTCGGAATATGAGCGTGCATTAGCCGAAAGCCGAGGGTGAATTCTCTCAGTTCAAATGCGCGCCGAAGCCAAACGAAGTGCACGTGCAAACATTAATGGAAAACCTACGAGAAAGGATAAAAACATGCGGATAAACAGTAGCAGTTTTCGCGTGCGCCAAACACAACGAATGAGCGGTGAAAAAATACATAATAAAGATTATTTGCTTTGAGAAAAGTGAAAGTGAGGTATAAAGCCATAAACAAAATGTGAAACATATTTAGATACATCAATTAAATATTGAAAAAGATAGGCCTTTAGGATTAGGCCAGGAATGACCAGGAGTGCATATCAAAGTGAAAATAATTTAATCCATAATAAACGTTTTCTCTCTCTCTCTCTCTCTCTCTATTTACAGCAGTATTCTTATATAGTAAAAGAAGCAACGAAAAAATGTCTAAAGTGGAAAAATTTGCTTTGTATTAAGAATATTGGCAAAGAGTTAAAACAATTAACATTGAAATAGAGTTAAAATGAAACATCAAAAATAATGAAAATTTAAATGTGAAATTTTCAACAAAAAAATAAGCATACGATATTTAATTACGCACAAGTAAATTGCTGTATAGTAACAAAAACTAAACCAATAGTAAGTGTTAACAAAAACAAAGGAAAATAGCAATAACAGTTACAAGGCAGAAAAAAACCATCACACACAAATTATAAAAAAAAAGTTATTATATAACCACGCGTATAAAGTAAACTCGCGCTTGTCGTTTGAACAAATTCTAAACATCAAATATACTACTTGTTAAATACTACAGCTAAATACTATGTGCTACAACTACTACTACTATTACTAAAACTATCTGCAGCTACAAAAAAAAATAATACATATATAAACATACTTGTATACTATTTAATAACCAAGTTATTACAACTTATCGTACTGAGTAAACGTCGCGTGTTCATTAGCTATCAGTGGAATAACATCGTTTATTTACGAATATCAATTGCATTTCTAAATTAACGAACTGAATTGAACTGAAAGAGCTCGCTGTTAACAATGCTGTAAATTGAACGTGAATTGCTATAGATTTGCGCAGGCGCGCAATCTCCACCAAAACACCGCTTCTGCTGAAACATGCAAAATTTCATGGTGTGAATGTTGGCAACGCTGGCGTGCCTCGGTGGTTTTGCCTGTATTAGGACTAGGTGAGTGCCTAAAAAGTATATATGTATATATGTATTACGGCGATATATTTGTATTTATAATAGTATTCAAAAATCGACACATTTACGACGACGAGACAGTAATTGAAATACATGCTGCAGAAAATTTAAATTGTCCTGATTGCAATTGCACTGTGCGACAAAAACAAAAGAAAAAAAGTTCAAAACATAAAAAACAATCAATATACTGAAGAAACCATGAGCCAAACATAGGAAAACTGCTTTTTTTTGTTTTATCTCTCTAACATTGACATTTTTGTTTCAAGGACTATGAAATTTCAAAAAACAAAAACTTATTTAAAAAATTCTGTGCGATGTAAAATAACAATATGGGTACCAAATGAAAGGGAAAACTCTGTAGAATTAAAAAAAAGCTTCTTTGAATAGGTTCGAAAATATAGTCTTAGTCTTTAACATATAATTTTTTCAAAAATAAATAATTAAAGTTTTCGCGTAAAATTTTAAAACGATATTTTCGACACCACTCGCCATTATGCACCATCATTTTAATATTTTTTTAATTTTGCAAGATATTGTCTTTAATTTGATAATCATATTGTTATTGTATAAATAAATTTATTTTTAAAATTTCATCGTCCTTTAAAAAAATCCTGATGCCAGAGGGAATCAAAAATACATTACGAAGCTCAAATAAATAAAAAACTAATTGTTGTTTAAATTCTTGTTGTTTATTTTTATACCGGTTTGAAACAGCAATTTATGTATATTAATTTAATTTGATAAACTATGCTATGTAAACTGTTGTTGATTTTCCACTTTTTCATTGGGAAATCCATAAAAGTGAGCGCAGAAAATAAATTTAAGGCATTGATTTCTACAAAACTTTTTAAAGAAAAGTTAAAAAAAATGTATTTAATGATAGACCATAAGTCTAAGGATAAGACCATAAGAAATTTTTAGTGAAACCCAAACTGTGCTGTGTATGAAAAAACGGAAAGGGCAAGAAAGGCTATTCGCAAATTCCAAAAATTCTAGATGAGGATTGCCATGTGCTCATTAGAATATTTCAAAACTGGCCCCGACATTTTTTCTCACCTATTAAAAGACGATACAGATTAAATGAAAGCAAAAGGAATTATAAAGACGCTAGAAAATTCATAGCCAAGCATCAACAAATTGGTAAGGCTGAATATTTTGCAGGTAGGCAATAAAAAACTTGATATTAGCACTGTTCAAAAATTGTTTATCTTTCCTAGTAAAAGGATAACCAACAAGTCTGGCCTGTCTAAGGCACTCTACCTACCCCCAGTGTTTGCTCGAGGAGGATCAACTTAGTCCAAAAAACGGTTCCGACCCCAGAAGTACAGACGATGAGCCTGCACTTGTTACCCACGATTCCGTACTGTTCTAGTAGCCATAATAACTATGAATACCGTGTTCCTTGCTACCAAGAGTTGGATAGTGTTAAATCATTCCTTGATGGGCCTGGAATTTACCGTTCTGATGGAAAGGCCACATATGGCCGCCTGCCCCTCTGAAAAGATAACTAGAAACGCACAATTTTCAACCCTTCTCAAGGTTTAGTCTGGCACAAATTGAGATTGCTAGCACCTCGGCCTGAAAGACCAGTGATAAAGTACCCATTTTAATCCAAAATTTTGGTGCCAAGTCTAAAGACACCCGCTCCTGCTCTGCCCTCCATCTTCGATCCACCTGTGTATCACTGTAAATATCTGTGATTTAGTTCTGGTAAACCATTTGGCCAGACATCCCAGTCAGGTATTTCTTAGAAAATACCTTTGCATTGTTTTTTAAGAGTACTGTCAGAATTTTGCATTTGCAAATTCCTTGAAGCTGCTTCTGCTTTGACAACAATGTTGAGTGGGGTCCTACCTAGGAGCGACTCTCAAGGCTACGGTTGAACATGTTCTTGTTGCTCCTGTAGATACAGGTTATTCAAGTATGTAAATAAATTAATATTTTGTTTTACAACAAATTGGTTAAATTTTTGGTTGGGGGGAAAAAATACCATCCTAGAAAACGGGGCACTCCCTTAGTTTTTTCCTTTTGTACTGTAACAAATACAGGGTGCTCAACGGCCTTGAAACGTGCTGTGAAACTGGCAAAAATATTGGTGATTTTTATAAAAAGCTACTGTTTCCATGACAACTGAAGCCTGTGTTATTTTTTTAGATAATTGAAATCGGAAATGTTCTTAGGTTGCTTAACCAATTGTTTGATTAATATACATGTGTACTCAATACTTCTTCTAGAGTAAAATATAAGCATTATGAGCATCCTCTAAATTTATACTTAGAAAGGTAAACTTTGGAAGCTGCCCCAATTTCGGAATTTTTTTTTTTGGAAAACTCTAGTGTACATACTAACACAATATTTGTCAAAAATTTGCGCCTAAAACTATGAAGCTAAGATTTGTCTGTATTCGACTAAATTTTTTGTGCATTTTTAAAGCGCCTCAAATTAAATTTTTGCTGCATAGTTTTAGTCGTAGCTCACTTGTCAAAGGAGTCCAGCTTGACAATTTCTCAAGTGCACAGAATTCGGGGGTTAGTATGTTCTGAACCTAGGTAAGCTATTAAAGAAATAGGTTTCCAAATATTTTGCAGTAAACATTATATGGAGGTCCCAGAAAATGATGAGTCCACCCAGGAATACCACATGTAAAAACCAGTTCATTTTTAAGCACAGCTGTCACAGTAGTATACTGGCTAAACGCTTCCTAAAGTCTTCTTTCCAATTTTGAAACAACTGTCAGACTTTTATTTGATGAGTTCGGGGCGCATCAACCAAATGTCAAAACTTATTCTTACAAAAATAATTTGAAGCAAGTTTTTTTTTTTAGTTAATTACTTATTTGATTTGTGCTGTTGTTTTTAACGGTCATATTTTGACTGAAAATATTTGAAAGAAATTGTTTTTATTTTACTAAATGCTACTGAAAATTTGCTAAAGTGTGAAATGGAGTCTATTATATGCATATATATGCGTTCATGTAGTTTTATTTAATATATTACAACATTTAATTTCCTTTTTAATTAATTTTAGTTCATTTTTCTCCCCAAATCTGCCTCCAATAACAGCAAAACTTTCAGGTTATTTCGGACAAAAAAAAAAAACTGTATCTTAACTAAATAACAATTGTGACAAATGAAACTCTAGATTAATTACAAAAAATACAACAAATGGTTTATTGGTGTCCGAACTGTCACGATGCCTCGGTCATGCCGCCACCCACTTCGCAGGTAACAATTACTAAGTAATAAAGAAAGCTGCGTTCTCTTCATTCATTTAGCAAAGAAACAAAATCATTCATTTCATGTACTTGTATTTGAAGTTGCGCTAGCGTATCTATTTATTATCAGCGTCATATATCACATAAAAATATTTCAAAATATGCGCTTTTTTACAAGCTACGACTGCTATCGACTTATAAAGCTATGGTCAAATAAATGACCTTTCTTCGAAGGTCAAGCCAATTTATCCTTTTATTGAAGATTGTGACAAAGCACTTCAAGGCTCCTGCAGTTGCCACAAATCATAGTTGATAGCCCATTAGCATTTTGTGACCGCCCATAACCAGCTGTAAATAATATAGATAGCCAATGGAATTTCACTTTATGCCAATAAAAGATACCCCGTTTACCAGAAAATCAATTTGGACACGACAATTTGGAGTGATGTCAAATGTTCGCGTGCTTGCGTGCAAGCTATTGTGTGGATGTGTGGGTGTTTCGGTCTCACACACGCGAAATGACAAAATGACAGTACATTAAGCGGAATGCTAGCGAAATGACAGGTTGAAGGCTCGCATATATCGATTTTTGCCTATTAAATATAATCCGCCTTCATACTCCCACACACAACGCTAGTATTTACATAGGAACCTTCTGTTTTGTATATACATATGTATGCGTGTAAGTACATAGGCGCACTGCACGCATCAAATCACGCGTTATTTCATTTTGTTCATTTAATAAATATATGAGTGTTCGCGCATATGGTTGTCAATTCATTCCGAGTATGCTTTGTAGGGCAATGACGATGATAATTCGTCTGGAAAATGTCAATCGCCAGATAACGACGAACGTCTAGGTGGACGAGCGAAGGAGCAAATGGGTAATTTAAGAATTAGGTCAGCATTAGGCATGGCGCACACTAGGCCGATACGACATGCGATATTTTGTCGCAAGAGTATCGCTGTCGTGCAAGTGTGCACAGTTTTCATCGCTATCTACCAATTTACACGTACTCAACATGTCGATGTCTCTTTCGCATCGTATCGCGTATCGTATCGCGTATCTTATAGCTCTAATGTGCACCATGCCTTATTGTGTTGAGTATTCTTCAAGAACATGCATATGCATACACACGTGCATATACTTAAGCTGGCCAATGCTTTGTGGCGGGAAATATTTAGCACTTGGAGGTTTGTGATTATTATTATAGTTAAAAGAGTTCTTATAAATGTTGTGTATATGTTTTTGTGGATGTTTGCGGTTTTTAAGTTCAATTCGATGAGAAACTAAAAACTAAAAAAATAGACTATTTTTGAATTCTTTCAAAAATATTAGGTATGCACTTATATAGCTCATTAAATTTTAGTGCAGTCTTCACGTGACTCAGAATTCAGATAGCAGGCATTTTCTGACAAAAACTGACAAAAACTGATTAAAAATCAACGAAATTTCTTAACCACTTCCCATATTGTACGAGTACTTTTCTGCAAAAAAATAAGCAATTATATTAATCTAAATCTAAATATAAAATCAGTTAGTGGTCCAAAGTTATGCGGTAACAAATATATAAAAAAAAATAATAATAAAAATATTCCGACGAATTTATATTCTTCTCCTTTTTTTGAAGTCGGTCAATAAGAGTTTGGCAGTATGGAACCGTTATTCCACACACTCACACGCAAAGACTGTCTCTCTAAATTCTATCTTTTTGCTGGAGCTTTTCTTTTTCACAAGTTTCTTGGTCGGACTCAAATTGAGGCTATTTCCGGGACATTTCAGGGTTGTTATGCTCTTATTAGACAACGTTTGGCATGGCGCAGAATTATCTTGAGAAATTAGACTAACAGCCAAAGGAAACAAAGCATCTAACGAGAATCGCAAATAGGCCATTATGATATTCAATGTATCCAGAGGCGTTTAATGCCTCTTTGAAGAATAAAGTTCATTCTAATGAAATTTTAATAATTTTAGTTTCTTGTTGATTTTTTCTTTTACACACATTTTGATGGTGCTATATACGCATACAATCTGTGTGACATATTCGTAATCTAAATAAAGTCTTCTTCTACGATAGTTGCAGCCTCTGTCACAGATATTCCATTGAAACTAAAGTATGTCGGAAAGCTCCCACTAATTTTAGCGTCTGCTTTGTTTTGACTATAAATATGCCCACATAAGTATTTTTAAACACAGCGTCTGAAGATTTTCTAAATTTTTAGGGAATCTAAATTTTTAGGGAAGTGTCCTACTCTAAACTACAGCCGAATGCCTTTGCTAATAAAGTATGACCGCAGATCATGTAATAGAGAGGCTATTTTTTCTTAGTCGTCGACGAATTTGTTAACTACAGTGATACGAGCAATATACACAAAAAACATTATCAAAAATAAAATTTTAATTTAATGCTTGCATTACGAGCTCAATGGCCCTCCTTCTGGATTACAACTGCACGTATCACATTTGCTGCAATATCTTTACCGAAAGCAAATAATTACACCATCTTTTTAAGGCGATTTATCGTGCTTTATGATTTTTATCAGACAAAGAAATGATATACTTAATAGCTTTGAAGTTTTGTAAGTGAACGGCTACCAATGCTTTATTGTCTTCCCATGCACTTAAATACTAATATCTTTTTCCGATATTATTATCTTTCATCTCAATTTTATTTGCACAACGGAAAATGAGACGAAAACAAGGTCAATGAATAACAGGCGCTGAAAACGACACGGACGCACTATAGACTTTTCGAATAGATAAACAAATAAGAAAAAAGCGTTGTAAAATAGGACAGAATGCGTCATTGCAAGAGTTCAGTTCACTCATTGTGATGTGCTTGCGCTTAAAAATGCACATCATCTTCTTATGCATACATACATACATATATGTATAATTGATTTCATTTAGTGTCATTATACTGTGTATACCCAGCAAAAAAATTTGGTAATCGCTTTTAGTGGTAACGTGTTCTAGAACGCATTGCCTTAGAATGTCTTTTAATTTTTTCGCTTCTTTTAGGCATTGCTAGTAATGGATAGTAGAATGTTTTACAATATGCTATTATTTTCGCTGCCGAGATAGGCCGATCTTCCACTCAGCAGTCGATATCGATTTTTAAGTAAGATCTAAATATCTAAAAACTAACATATGTGTGTATAAAAACGGATTTATAAAAATTTTAATTGATTTTTTTTTTTTTCTTAAGACAATCAGTATTTTCTGTTTTCAATTTAAAATACATAAATATGTACTTATCTAGGCATTCCACAGTAGTTTCTTTTTCTGTAAGGCACTCTTTGTTCGCTTCTCCGCATTCTATTTATCCATGCGTTCTCCCTTCGTTCGGCGGTAATGCTGCGGGTAAGGGCTTACGACCAACGACATGCACATGATAAAATAATACCTTCTCTTCGTCTAATTCGATTCCATTTTAATTTCTGTAGTAATCGTGTTTTTTTTGTTTTGCTGGGTATGGGCTCTTCAGCTGGCGCGAATGTACTTCACTTCTGCTTTGTCGTCCATTTGTTTAAATTTTCGGCTGCCTGTTCTCATAATTCTCGTTTATTAATATTTTTTTTTTAATAAAAGACGCGTTAGACAGATGCTGCGTATCTAAGTAGTATGTGTGCTTCTACATAATCATACACATATTTATATTTAAAAAAAAAAAAAGTTGATAGAAAAAAGTCGCACGTGGAAGCGAACAAAAAATAGAATTGGTTTAAGATTTTCTCTTCTATACATATCTATGTGTGTATGTATTTAAGTTCGAAGAGGCTAAACAATTTTAGGTTCTAAAAACCATCCATATTCTAATTCGATTCGAATGTTCGATAATATTTCGTAAGCCAAAGTAAATTAGTAATAGGTTCAGCCAAGAAAGAGGCCCCTCAGACTGAAGGAATCCAAATTGTGGCAGAAAACCAACTATAGGCACGCTGCGGTCGTGAATGTAGTTTATAGTGAACTGCGTAATGGAATCAAGGCCGACTGAGATGTCGAAACTGGACTCGCATCGTAACAGTCGCGAAGGAGCAGCTCGTCACGTAAAAGCGCATACTTCAGATTATAACAGTCGTGAACGTACTGATCGTCTCATATACCGAATAACGAGACTAGCAGTACGTTCACGACTGTTATAATCCGAAATATGCGTTTTTACGTGACGAGTTGCTCGTTTACGACTGTTACGATTCGATCCCAGATTGCTCCACGTCATCCTGATTCAATGTTGCCAGATTCACAGTTTTAACACTAAATTACAGTTTTTTTTAGATAAGCTTACTGCTGTTTAAATTTACCTCCTAGTATAATTTAAAGATTTTTCAAAATTCCCAACATGAACGAATAACTTAAAATTTCTCTTTCGTTTTTTTTTTTGTAAAATGTGGAATGGGTATTTTCTCAAATTAATTTGAATAAAACAATGAGTAAACTAGAAATTCTAGCACTTTTGGTATTAAAAAAAAATATTTCTTTAAAAAATTATCCAGAAGGTACTAAATTTGAGGTATCGAAACAAAGGCACGAAAAATAATGAAACTGAACTTCATTAAAACAAAGTGTTATTTAAACATTCCATTATAACTTAAACGGTTTATGATATTTAATTTCTTATTTACATTTAATAAAATTCACAAACTTTAATTTTTTTAAAACTCTTTGTTTTTGATGGTTATAGTTTTTTGGTCGACATGGCAGGTTTTTCCCCAAAAATTTACAGTTTTTTGCAAAAAGAAAAATCTGGCATCACTGTCTGGGATTTTAGTTTTGAGATTCCCTTACACTCGGGTTTGTATGTCTTTGATCTTCAAATAAGGTAATTATATAGCTTGCCTGGTAACTGCAGTGTCTTTCAGGCGGAGATCTTTGACATAGATAAGGCGGCTTGACACATACGGAATAGTAAGTCTCTATCAGGGAACTTCACTATATTCGTTGACAGCCAGGCGACATCGAAAATGACAGGCCCCAAGTTAGTAAAGTCGAGAGCAGTTCGGAAATGTCGTGCAACTCTGGCCTCACTGAGTCACGTCAAAACGCCACTCTTGCTGGGTTCCTGGATATAGCAATATAGAAGGGAACGAAATAGCCGATGAGCTTGCTAGACACCGCTCGGATATGCAAATTACCGAAGTGAATAACTCCCTACAGCCACCGATTTTATTTCTACTGGTTGAAGAATTACTTATGGATCAATTAGTACGATTGTGAGTTCTTAAGATCCTTGTGGCCGAGTCTCAATAAGAGTCTTACTGAAGAACTATTGACACTAAACCAATCTGAAGTAAGGGCTCTTACCGGTGCTAGAGCACCAACGCTCCAGCAGTGGCTTCCTCTGCAGGATTTTTTCGGGAGGAGGATAAAGAGGAATCAATTGACCACTTCTTATGTCAATGTTCAGCTCTCCAGACAAGACGTCTCTAGCATTAGGCATAAGGATATACCTCCTCCTGGCACTCACAGAGGGCAAATCTGCCTCCGAGTGGAAATATGAGTTAGTCGTATGCGTCTTCCTAACCTAACCTACTTCCTTTATACTTTTTCTAAAAATTCGTTTTGTACATAATATTTTACGCTCAAATATGTTTGTGTTTAGCTGAGTTTTTCCTCTGGCTTGTGTTGTAAGTTTGAAGCTATCACACAGATGAAGCGACCAAAATATGAGTGTTGTGAGAGCGGCTATTTTAATAAGCAAAATTGCCCGTAGAGAGCAGATAGAAATGAATACCAAGATTTTCATGCTTTTAGTACTCTATTCAGATATGGGTTTTGCATTACGGCCTGAGTAGCAGCCGCTACCACATGCCAAATAAAGCGAACAATTGTGGCTCTATTGTGCGAGGCATTTGACGACCCGTTGAGTAATTGAAAGACACGATACGTTCAGTTGAGTTCGGGTTATTGCCCGAGTCCTATAGAGGATTATATAAAGAACATTTTAATGATATATTTTCCACGTTGTTATGAAATAAAAACTCCAGCAAAATTTAAGTATATAATACTATCTACCCGATAGGTTCCGGGTAGAAAAAAAATTTACCTAACAGCGGTCCCCTCTCGGAAAGCTTCTCACAAAACCATTTTCCGTGCGTAGGCGGCGTACAATGGTAGGTCGCTCTTACTTTCCTACGAAGAAAATGGATAGCGCTGTAAGAAGAGATCTTTCAAACACCTTTCCCAAATAGAAGTCTTTGACCAAGAAGCCTCTTAAACTAAAAAAAAAAACAAAAAATTTCTCTCTGTGCAGTTCCTTTCTTTCATGTTGCTAAATTTTTTGTAAAATCTTTTTTTTTATACTTTCCATTGTGTACATTGTTTTTTTTTTTTTGCCAGGCTGACGAATTGGCACTATGACTGCTTAGCTGGCTGCCGGCTCCAACCAACCACAGAATTTGTTTTCGGGCAATGTTTTTCTTTCGGGTGCTCGCGACTACTATGTGTTTGTTGTTGTTGATGGCAGCAGCAGTATATTTTTGCTGCCTCATTGGCGACCGATGCGTCTATTTTTGTAAACCGCGCGCTCAGCTGCTGCATGTAAACATTTGGCAGCTACAGCCTCAGTCACAGCTGCCGTCGCTGCTGCCCATGCCAATGTTGTATGCATCCGCTAGTTGCAATTGCTAAGCAAAAGTCAGCAATGTGACTGTTGTTGTTGTTGTTGTTGTGGCACTCTCTGGTATTTATAGGGGATAACAAGAATTCGATGGCTAAAGTAGCCTGCATGCGCACGATTTATGAAGCACATTAATTAATATTAATGACAAGGGTGTGACTTTAATGTTCGGCAAGTGTTGTCAACACAAAATGTTGGACGAAAAGTAATAAATATTTTGCTTTTACATAGTGTTTCGAGTTCAAGAAATATGCAACTTGGCAGGCAGGAAACAGAGATTAGTGCAACACAAGAATTTCTAATAACTTATTACCTAAGGCAGCTCCAGTGTCTGCAACAATGATATGTATGTAAATATGAAAACATTGTAAATAAAACATTTTGCTTTAAAAAAAAATAAAAATAAAATATGTGTAATTAAAGGAGGAAAATGAATAACGCTCACGGCCGCATGCACTTTTTGACTCCCAATTGATGCTGCTGGTGAAATTTATAAGAGAATGCTCTATTTGCTTATGTATTTTTTACGCCTTCAGCTGTTTTTATTGCCACTGAAATGCACTTCTTCCNAAAATTATATAGATATGTACATAAATACATACATACATTATGTATGGGCGTAGCCAGGTAGGGGCAGGGGGGTGCTCGAGCCCCCCCTAACTTTCAAATTTTTCTTGTATATATATAAAATAGTACCCTGAAATGCCAGCTTAAGAGCGAATTACCTTATTCGTAGATTATTCAGATCCAATTACCATGCGAATTACGAACGAATAGGCCATAGTAAATTCAGCATTATATTTGAAACAAGAAATTTTTTTGTGTGTAAAATACTACATTTTTTTTTACTTCAAGCTTGATAAGACATTTTCAACACTATTTTACAGGGCACTTCTGGCTAAGATAGCAAAAAGTCTTTGGTAAGACAAGTGGAAGACAGTTGGCAAGATAGTTCGAAGGACTTTTGTTATTCTTGCACAGAGTCGTTGTGAAAAGCTATTTTGACAGCAAGCACTTGTATAGCACTTAGCTCGCATCGCTCCAACAATCGCAATGAGCGAGTGAGCTAAGCACCATTCGAAAGATCCGACTTTGAGTCCTAGAGTAACGAAATGTTTACTTTTTTTTTTAATTTACGTTATATTAGTTTATTTATTCATTTTTATTTTTTGAGCACGTTGAACTTTGATGGACTTTGATGGACAGATTGTTTTTAGAGAATAATGAACCATATTTTTGCTATTACCAATCATAATTCTAAAAAAAACGTATTATTCAGCCCACGCTAATGTGTACATAAAAAGTTAAAAACATATGCAAAAAAAATAAGCGATAAAGAAGAAATAATTGATTGATTGAGCACATCTCATTAGAAAATTCTCTACATCGTCGGATTGCAGTTTTACACTACCTTCTCTTTCTTATTTACATATTCCCTATGAACAATAGTATTAACATTTTGTTGACTTTCGTTTATCTTTGTCACTTATCATTCTTAGCATTTTTACATACTTGTTCATGTTCATTAGCTATTTGTTCCTTTCATTGACATAACACACAACTGCATACATACATCCCTGCAGGAAATGGATCTAACTTTAAGCTAACATTAAGTTGATAAGGAAGGAGCTAAAAGTCACTTATTATCTGTATATATTCTTTGACGAAAGCTAACTATATTTGTATGGCGATGGCCGCGTAATAGTCAGGGGTGGTTACCTCCGCATTAGATGATTTGCCTAGTTACCAAAACCTCTCGAAAATCACAACAAACCAACCAGACCTAGTAAAGCCTTATTTTAAGAAATGAAACTACCAATTTTGGTCCAATTTGACCGAAACGGCAACACTGTATTCAACCTGCCTTGACCGTAAGGGAGAGCAACACGTAACAGTTTCCTTTCATTTGAATAAAGTTTCATTTAATTTGAAAAAAGTTTCATTTGGTTTGAATAAAGTTTCATTGAATCTGAAAAAAGTTTCATTTAATTTGAATAAAGTTTCATTGAATCCGACAAAGGTTTCATTTAATTTGAAAACGGTTTCGCTTCATCTGAAAAAGGTTTCAATTAATTTGAAAAAGGTTTCGCTTAACCTGAAAAAGGTTTCATTTAATTAGAAAAAAGTTTCTTTTAAACTGAATATGCTATAGAAATGTGTTTAAAGAAAACAATCTCCTTTATTACTCCTGCATTACTTGTCAAGTAGTTTCAAGTTAGCTTTTTGTAGCTAACTACGGGTTATATATTTTATAGAAATCCTGCAAAAAAGCTAACAACAAGTGGGTTATTTTTTATCAATTGATAATTTTTTTCTGCTGGGATATGTTTGTACTAGGGATGTTGCGAATGTGGAATTTTAAATACGATGCGAATGCGGATGCGGATGCCAAGTATTTTTGAGAAATTAATTTAGGTAAATTAGATAAAAATAGAAGAATTGGTAATTTTAATCACATTTATTTTATTTAATAGTGAAATTTGAAAAAATTTAGCATTATAGTTATTAAAAAGTCTTTTCAGCTCGTTCAGCCTGTTTCTTAAAGGGTCATGAATAAAACCTGCGCCACTAACTTAACACAATTTTTATTAATTCATTTCGATTGATGTCCAATAGTTGAGAGGACTTTCAGTTGTATTTATTCTCTTCACTAGAGAAATCTTCCTAGATCTGACACCACTTTCGGGTTTTCCTAAACTTTTCTCCAAAGAACTGTAATGTCACCAGCGTTGCTCGCGCTTACTTTTGTACTACGTTTTTAAACCTTTCTTCTGTAACTGGTTTGAAAAAAGTGTGCTTTTAGCGAGGATCTAAATAGTTGGGTATAGCAAATAAAAAGTAATTTTACAAGAATTGATATTTCGAAGATGATATGAGGTTCTCAGAGGTGCTCTTTCCATTTTGGCTTCTTCGAAAGAATTTAAAAGATCAACACAAGATTCCATGATTTGCCACTCCTCTGACACAATTGGTTCAATTTTATCATTTCATGTCTCCGTAGTAAAGACTCAACGAACCCTTTACCTATAAAATTATATACCTATATTTAGTACAGTGGCAATATTTGTTTGCACGACGACTTCTCAAAAGCTCCGCATTGATTATTGCGCATGCGAATGTTAGAATTAATGCGGAAGTTCCGCGTTAACGAATGCGAATATCCGTAACATCCCTGAAATGTACGAACAGCAAGTACATACGAGCATACATATATACGTTGCGGAAGAAATGCTTGCTTGCTTGGCATGTAGGACAAACTTTTCTTTTTACGTAGTTGTGTGTACAGCAGTAAGTAATCAGCATTGCATGCCAAATGAACATTTCCATTAAATAAACAAAATGTCTAAATGCTATCCTTAAAGTAAGAAAGAAGAAGAAGAAAGAAACTACCAGTGCTGGCGATAAGTAAGTGAAGAGTCAGTGAAGTTATTTAGAGCAGTAAAAGAAGCGACGAAGGGCAAATATCAAATGACGATATAACCGCGTACGCAATTTTGGCCGACTTCAGAAATGCCTGGCTATATTGTTTTCTTGTTCGGCCAAACTATAGCCAAGTCGTTCTCGAGGTGGTGCGGTTGTTAGAAACACTCCTTAACATTCCACCTATAGAAATAATTCGATCCCCAGCTAAAAGTGCTCTAAGACTTAGGCCAACAATTTGAAAGAGTCATGCTTCCATTCTGGACAAGGCTAGAGTACAGAGGGAGTTTCAGGCTGAAATAATCCATTACTTAACACATAAATCGTACAATTTTTTCTTTTTAATAACGAATTAAGCGATTCTTAACTGTCTCTGTGTACCTCTCGGGGTAAGTGGTAAAGAGTCACATAGGTCACGCATAGGTAAATGAAAATATTGTCAAAATACTAAACGTCAGCTTCTTCAGACAGCTAATCAGGGTTATCACAGAATCCATCGTAGCTTCGATTTTCGTGAAACCTACGAAAGTGTTATCACAGAAGCCGAATGGCTACGAACGTAAATTCGAAATTCGTAGAGCCTTCATTGAATTTGTTCGTAATGAAGATTCATGCAGATACTCTACGACGAGTTTTGGCTGTCGGAACAAAATTTAAAATCACTGAATCTTAAAAATAATGGTAAAAAGCTGCACTATTCTTAATAAAAAATATTTGTTGTACTTCAACCATATATTTGTGTAAACGTGGACGTAAAATACCAATACTACATTCATCTGCTAGACGCCATTTAATGAATGAATATTTTTTATGAATCGAGGAAATAATAGTTTAACAACAATTTAATAGGAAAAAAACCTAATTTTTTAATATTAAAAAATTAATTTAAAAAAATATTTTAAAGAAAAAGAAGATCCGCTGCCGACGACTCGGACTCGAAGCCGGATCTCTCAATTGGCCGTCCAGTGCTTTGCTCACTCGACCATTGGACTGATGGGGTAGCGTGAGAGCAAAATGGCATACATAAATGTCTATTGTCTTCTTTGCATCAGCTAATTTTGAATCAGCATTCGAAGGTAGCGACGATATTTTCGAGTTCACTCGGATTCAGTGATAGTATTTTTTTTTTCGTATTCGTAGCAGGCATTCGAATTCGTAGATTTTCTACGATGGATTCCGTCATAGCCCTGAATATGTCTGGAATTGAATTCAAAGTTTCTAATATTTTAGTATTAGCATCTTTGATCAAATTGGCCGCTGGTCCTTCTAATTCGATTGATTCCAACTCTTTCCGTTTTTCGACAAAGTTTTTTTGTCCATAAATTCAGAAAACCTCGATGAAAATTCTTCGGTTACACAATTTATTACCAAAGAAAACTCTTCGGTACCGCTTGCTTCGTCAGGTTTTCCATTCAAGTCCAAATCGGATTTCAAATTTTTAATATTTGGAAAATATTTGTGATTTTTGAAAACAATATCTTTACCAAAAACTTTCAAAAGCGTGAATGGATCGATTCTAATTATAACAGCTTCAAAGCGCCTTGAAACTTTACTTTCAAACTTAATAATTGCCGGCACATATCCGTAAAAACCATACACTTTGCAAGCCACGTTTAAGCATCAAACCTTTGTTTATTTAATAGAATCTCTTTTGTGGATTTTGTTGAATATTGTCTGTATTTTTAGGAAGTTCTGAGCTACATTTAATGTTGGGCGTGAAAAGATCTACCTTGAGCGGGTTAGACTGAAAAAAAGTTCATTTGATTTTTTTTAATGACCACCCTAATGCACACATATTTAGTATCAACTGTGATAATATTTAGAGCACAATGCATCTCCAAAATGAAAAATTTTGTTTTACTGTATTTCTATTTCAATATTTTTGGCCCCAGTCTCGCTCGTTCGCTGTCACCTCTACGCCACCGGGCCTCTCTTCTTGCTATTTTGGCCGCCGGTCACTTTAATATTTGTGATTATTTTAGTTTCGGCCGCCAAGGAGTGACGTATAAGACTAACAAATAAGCGGTGCTTGAAACGCTGACAAAAGCGCTGCCGACGCTGATGCTGCAGTAGCGCGGGAAAGCTAGCGACCGACACTTTTTCGCAAAAGTCTGCGACTAGGCGCTCTCTTGGTGACAATTTTTCAGTTCAGTTGGCAAGAGTGAGTCGTGGCGAGCATTTCCTTCAACGGAATACATACACGTTTGATGAATTATGTATCTAAGTTAGCCGCCAGCAGTGTTAAAATATTCAGAAGCCAAGTTACAAAGGGCCCAGAAAGGTGAAGGTGTTTTGTGATTTTAAAGAAGCAAGTGCTTCTTCGCAATCGAAAAAATGTAAACAAAATTGGAAAGTTCATAAAAAAATCGTTCGCTCTTACAAAAGATCAAATAATAAATATTTTCACAAATTATTTGCAGCTGTTGCCAAAATCAACAACAACAACAATTGCAAGAGCATCTAACGCATTGAGTAATCAAATTGAAAATACGTAAATTTTTTTCTGTTCAAGTGGGCGCGCGCACATTATTTCTCGCCCGTCAGAGTGTATACCCAAGCAGCGCCACCGAAAAGTTGTTAGTGGTGTTATTATTATTTTGGTCGCGCTGCAAAATGACGTATTGAAGAAGGCAGCGGCGCCTGGGCGCCCGCCATTGTATTCTTCCTATTTGTGTGCGCGTTGCTATCGTATTTTGGTGAAGAAGTTTACATTGGCTTAGGGTCAATATTTTTATATGTATTTAGTTGTTGCTATGAAGCGAAAAATAAAGTTTTCACAAGTAAAAGTTTAAAATAATAAAAAAAATAACTTTACTTTTATAAGTGATATTTTAATAAATATTGAGAATTTGGCAAGAAGTAAACCAGCAAAACGAGAATATTAAAACAATAAAAAATTTATTTTTGCGTTCATTGTCTTAAAATTAAGAGAAGAGGAAAGTGAAAAGAAAATCGTGAAAATAAAAATAAAAAAATATGTAGTAACGAAAAAGCATACAATGCGCGTTTGTCAACCCCAGCGGCGCGGCAGCCGAGAAACACAAGTACGTGCCAGTGCATTAATGGGGCAAACAACATAAAATTAAAAGCTTTAATGTGCTGAAGAAAATAGAAAAAATATATATATAAAAAATAAATTTTTAGTAAAAAAAAATAAGTAGTACCGAATGCTTATTAGAGGAAATTAAAATCACTTTTTTCGGAAAAAAGATTAAATATACATAGCATAAAATTTATTTGAAGTGTTCGTGTGAAAAATGTAAACAACGTCACTGTTGCCAAAACGTGCCTTTGCGATGGATGAATTTGCATACGCGCTTAATCTGAGCTCCGCCACGATCGACATGAGCAATGTAAGGGCAAGTTCATAATATAGCTGAATCGAAATTTTCCATCTATTCACTAACAGTAAACAAACAAATAGCAGTTCGGAATACATACAATTTTTTTCATGGCATTCTTTGTTCAAACAAATTATAAACTGCTATCAATTTCATGTTTAGATATTTCCGCGTTTGACCGTTCGCCCACAGGAAAAAAAAATTAGTTTCCGAAAACGCCTACCTCAAGCAATCAGTACTTTCGTCAACGCGTTGCTTGTAATAGCCAAAGCGAATCGAATTAGATATAGACAAATTTATGTATACATAAATGATCAGAATAAAAAAAAAAAATCAACTAAACAATGTCTGTCTGTCCGTCCGTCCGTCGTGCAAAAATTGAGATATTTCAACGAAATTTTTCATCTAAGATATTGAAAATTGGCCAAATCGGACCGTAGTCACGCCCACTTCTAATATAACGGTATATTCGAAAAATGCATGAACTACGATATTTCAGTAAATATTGGATCTAAATTGTTGAAAATTAATGTGTGTAGTAGAATTTTGGTAAAAAATAATATTGTTATGAAATTTTTGTAAAATTGGTGTGACCCCACCCATTTATGATGGAATGCTGTATCTTAGTAGCCCCTTCACTAATCCTTACCAAACTCGGCATGAGCCTTTCCTAGGGTCTAGCTAAGAAATCTGTTAAAAATCCCCGCCCCCTACCATATAACGGTAATTTATAGAAAGACGAAAACTGCGACAAATTAGTAACTACTGAAGCTTATTCACTTAAAGTCGATCATTGCAATAACCACTGAGCATAAAATTAAATTATAAAATTTTTGTTAATAAGGGGCGTGGCGCTGCCCCTTTATGACCACAAATGTGTATCTCGGTAACCAATTAATCAATTTCTACCAAACTTGGTGCACTTAATAACCTTGATACGGAAAAGCGATTAGTTGAAAATTATTCAAATCTGACTAAAATTACAGCCGCTTCCCGTATAAAGGAAAATTTCAGAAATACGATAAATCCGATATTTCAATAACTGACGATGCTAATTTACTCCAAGTTAATACTTACAACAATATCTCATCAATAAGTATGACTGTTATAGACTTTTAGGAATTGGGCGTGACATAGCCCACTTTATGACTACAAAGATGTATATCGGTAAACGCTCTATCGATTTCTACCAAACTTGGTTTAATTATATCACTAAGTCTAACTCAGCATATTATAGTAAACGTTTCAAACCGGGAAAACCTCTTTTATCATGCAAAGGTAGTTTAGAGAAAGTTGAGACGACGATATTTGTTACCTGCGCTGGGTGCATAAAATTTGGTTTAATCAGAACTTATACTGCTTTACTTGTTTATGTTTGCATTTGTTCGCTATTTGGCAATGCTTTTTATTTTTGATAAACAATATATTTGGCTTTGTTTAACCGCTATCATCTGACTGAAATCATAAAAGTCAACCCTTTATCCAATAACTTTATATAGACAAAATTTCAAGTTGAAAAAAAAAAATGTCGAGACTTTTATTAATTTATCATTTGTTCTCAATTCTCAAGAGCCGGCGTGATATCGCCGCCATCTTAGAAAGAAGGCAATTTACATCGACACCGTTATTTTTTTCGAAAAAAATAGAGAATCATTTTTTGTTAGTCGAAAAAACCTAAATTTTTTGTTTACGAAAATTTCTTAGGGAATAGTTCCTTACTATGGGAGTGATACTCATACGCACTGGTTCACTTCCACTTCGTTTCTACCGAAAAATGCAACCTTCTCTTTGCCCTCTACGCACAAACACTAAGAAAAGGTCGATGAGAAGGCAACATTTTTGGTAGAAACGAAAACGCCATTACTGGTTTTTAAGTGGAAGTGAACCAGTGCGTATGAGTAACACTCCCATAATAAGGAACTATTCTCTAGCAAATGATTTGATGTATGTATGCATTTTCAGCCACATATTTAACAAAGTGAATTGCAAGGCTACGCCATTAAGTAGTATTTTTGCGGAGTTCAAGTTATAGCTGGTTTTCCCCTTGTAAAATTCAATGACGACATTCGCCGTCAAATAAGTGAAAACACATTTTCAGTGGAACAAAAAACCTGTCTGTAGATTGATTTAGATCAGATTAGTTCTTCAGTCGAGTACATACGATACTAAATCGGTCCGTTTTTGACCTCTAAAATAATTGGAAAAGGAATGGAAAAAGAAGATAAAGTTGTGTCAAAATGTGACAGGATAGTGAAAACAACCTTTAATTAGGAACTATCGAAATGAGGATCTTATTTTTTAAGTGATAACCGGGTAGTGTTAAAGTATCCTTTAACAAATGAAATCAAATCATCCCTCAACCTTGAGTGCATTGAGTGATTAAATTTCCTTGCTAGGTGCAACGATGTCTAGCTAGGCCATAAAAAAAGAGAAAGTGTGAAAGCTAATGGCAGAACATACTGGCCGTAGACCCCAATGCTATTAGAGAAGAGAACAGAAAAGAGAGGAGTGCGTTGAAACACTGAAAAAAGTCATCAGCAGTGGAATTCTGACAATCACCACGTTAAATTTTCGTTTCCAAAGTTCTCTAGATGAAAAACAGTGAGGCCTAGATGTATGCAAAATAAAAAAGCAACAGATGCAATGTGTAATCAGCTAAAGCTGGCGGTAAGACTAGATAGTTTGCATATCGTTAAGCGCGCATGCTATTCTTTTGGAGATTTTTGGCGAGCAAGATTAGTGATAGCGAATGTTGGAATCTGATTGCAGGATACTGCAGACTGTGACGCCAACTGTATAAACTGGGTATAAGTAAAAACGAATGAAATGTGCCGCTTTTAGAGCCGACCAAGGAGACCATCACATGTTTTTTTTTGAGTCTGTTGCTGTTTGGAGATGGCTTGAAGGGAGTCTAGGTTTACTGGGTAATTTTAGCTAAGACAGATGGCAAGATAGTTCGAAAGACTTTTGTTATTCTAGCACAAAAGTCTTAGAAAAAAGCTCTCTTATTCACCACTCGAGGTTAAAATCCAATTTTGGGAGAAAGCACTTGTACGTACATATATCATTTAGCTCGCGTTGCTCCAACAGTCGCAATGGCCGAGTAAACAAAGCACAGGGGTGCCTTTCGAGAGCTTCGAGTTCGAATCCTCGGGAAGCGGATTTTTTTCTATTTTTTTTGTGTAATGTAAATTTTTTCTCTTTCAGAGCCATTTAATTTTTTGAAACATTTTTTATGTATCTTTTCTCTTTAAGTATTTATTTCTTTGATAATTTAATTTTCTTTTAATATTTAGATGTTATTCTTTTAACAAGAAGAATATTTTTTGAAGTTTAATTTAATTTTAAGGAACTTATTTAATTTATATTTTTTGAATAAATTTTTTTTTTATTTTTTTAGTTAAATTCTCTTTTAATTTATAGAATTTAGGACCGTTTTCTCAAGTACCCTGTAGCTTTAAAGCTCACTTTACTCACTCACTACTTAACTTTAGACATGCATTTAAGACCATTCAGAAATTCTTTGAAACTTATTTTATTAATTTGCTATTTTTTTAATCAATGTCTTTTTTTCTTTTTCCTTTTTTAATTAAATTTTCTTTAATTCTTTGATTTTGTTTTAAAAATACTTTTTTTTCTATTTTTTTCAGTTTTTAAGTACTATTTTCTTTTGAATTTAATTCTTTTTTTTCTAATATAATATTCAGATTTTATATTTTAGAAAAGAGAAAAATATGTTTTTGATGTCATTCAATTACTAAAAATACTTTTAATTATTTTTGTTTTATTTTCATTTTAATTATTTTTAATTTTTTAATTTCATTTTCTTTTACTTATGTATTAGTGTTAATTAAAAAAAAAATATATATATAATTTTTTAATTTAATTTAAAAGAAAAACTCATTGCAAAGACTTTTCTTTCAATTAGTTTTTCGAAAGACGGTAAAGGGCTTCCAAGATAGTTGCCAGAATTAACAACTCTTTTACGAAAAACTTTTTCTTTCGAAAGACTGTAGTGAGTTGAAAGACAGTTACCAGAATTGCTCTGCTGATATACTCTCAAAATCTCTTCTTTCTGGGGAATTCATAGGCTTTAATAAACTTTTATTTTCTTTTAGAAATCTCTGATTCAGATGATACAGATCAGTGGCTACTGACTCAAATACATTTGACAAAAAAACGTTAATTCTTTTAAATCGCCTTTATTTATATTAATCCTTTGAGAACAATATATATATCGTTAAATTAATATAGAAAGTTAAGGCCAAAGTCAATTTTTATTAACCAATTGTTAATGAATTTAAAAACCATTATGACAACCATAAATTAAAGTCCATATTTAAAAGAAACCAACGCTTGAAAAAAGTTCCAAAGGACTTTAATTTCTATTAGATTTTTAAATTTGTTATTAACCTTTCCATATTACAGTAGCGCTACATACATAACTCCACAAATATGCAGCTAATAGCTATCTAAACTAAAAATATTCACCAATCTATGTTCTTAAATATGTAGCTAGAAAAAAAAGACTGTAATTTGTTATGTTCTGACCATGTTTGCATTAAATCACATATCCATTTCATGAATTGCTAAAAGAAAAAGATCAATATTGTCTTATAAAAAATTCTTAACTAATACCAATTACTTGTTTTTTTTTAGGGGATGTCGGGGTGTGACCAAAGCACTGTCGAATCATTGGCCGAAGATCCAACAGATTCACCATTCGTTGCCGATGAGTGTCTCAAAGTACGCAAGTATTGGTGTTTTTTGCTCTCGAGCATTTTTACCTTCCTTGCTGGCCTATTTATTGTGCTACTATGGCGGGCTTTTGCATTCATTTGCTGTCGCAAAGAGCCCGATCTGGGACCAAACGATCCCAAGCAGAAGGAGCAGAAGGCGTCACGCAACAAACAAGAGTTCGAGGGTACCTTTATGACAGAAGCCAAAGACTGGGCTGGAGAGCTTATATCGGGACAAACAACAACAGGACGAATTTTGGTGAGTTAAAAAAAACCATCTTATCTATTAAAACTACAAATATGTTTTCTTTGAAAATTTACCAAAAAAAAAAATGAAAAGTTCAGCAACTGAAAAACATGGTTTATAATCGTTAATGAACTGCAATGAAACGCCGTTAATGTCCTACATGCTACTTGTATACATACATACAATTTTCAAGTTCTATTTTCTTGTTTTATTCTTTTTTTTCTAATATAATTTTGAAATTTTATCGTTTTAGAAAAAAATATATATATCTTTAATTACATTTAATATTTAAAGAAATTTTTATTTATCTTTGCTTTATTTGCATTTTATTTATTCCTTTCCTTTTTAAACTTAATTTTCTTGTATATCTTAGTTTTTTTTTTGGTTTAAAAATAAAAAAAATATATTTTTTTTATTGAGTTAAATTTTTAGAATATTTATTGCAAAAAAAAAAGAATTGCCGTGTAACTTAGCTTAAAACCGCGACGCCACAGCCCATATTATTTACAAAAGCAATTAATTGCGTTTTAACTTTTTTTCTAGAGGTACGGTCTTATTTATGATTCCCTACAATTTGATTCAAATGAGTCGACCTCATCTAAACGTTTTGTTACAGCCAATGCATTTTTTACAGTATTTTCTGTGTTCAGTGACGCTGCTGAGAGGACATTGGGCTTAGCTCAGAAGTACCTAGGACAAGTAAAGACTGAGGAAAATTTCCAAAGCCCCTTTCCCGGTTAATCAGCATGCTCGTAGAGCAATGGAGTTATTTGCCAATAAATAAATAAATATAAAACAGGCATAACATTTTTTACTCTTTCACTTAGTGCTGTTTTCTCATGTTGGCTTTACATAAAATTTGTCTGTTCTTTCAACTGATTTTTTCAGAACGAAATTTGTGTTTAAAGCGCAGATAAATTTTAAAAACCTAAAGGGGAAAACGGCTCTTAATCTTTTAACTTAACTGCTTCGGCCAGTATGAATCTGGGGGTCTTCTCTGTATTGCGATGCGAAACTCAATGCGATTCAAAAGGCGGCACGGACTAATACAAATTCATAGTGCCAAGTTTTCGTATCTACACCTCTTGCATTACTGACCGTCGTCGCCCGCATTTGAAATTTCCGGTTTTTTGAAGTAAATGAAAAAGCAACAAAAATACCAGCATACAAATGGGGGGACCTGAAGTTTTACGCCGCCTCCGACCGGGCAAATGGACTTTATGAGAAGCTTTTTATGGCAGAAGTGTTTACACTAAATATGTACACTCGGAGGTTTGTCATTGCTTGCCGAGGGGCGATCACGGTTAGAAAAAGCCTTTTCTAATTTAGAAGCTACTCGGAGCCGATATCGAACCCAGGTCCTACGGAGTGGTATATCCCACTTAAACACAAATGCATTATTTAATGTATGTATGTAAATATATTTCTTCACATCTGCACGAATTCCATTATTGTTATTAAAACTGTAATTATAATGTTTGGTAACTTTGTTGCCTGCACTTAATTGGCCCACTGAGCGGTTCCTTTTAGCAATCATTCAGACATATTTTCCTCTAGACTTTTTACTACGGTACAACATGGCGTATGCGTGTCTTTTAGAAGCGCATTTTACTTTACAACTTTGGCGTTGGCAATTCATGTGAATATGTGAATATGTATAATAGTACGCGCCCACTTTGCATACCGTGCGCTATCGGTGACTTGAATCTTGTTCGGCAACTAAATAAGTGCTCACTACGCTGCCATTGGTCATTTGCCTACCTACACACACATGTATGTATGTACATATGGTTGATTTTATGAGCTGTGAAATGAAAACGCCTTAACGGAACAATGTGTATTGGCGACTTTAGTCGGAAATAGTGGCAGTTAGACTTCCGAGTTTTGACATGTTAAACGACGCTTTTGACCAACCAATCGGGCTATTTCCTCAAAAATGAAGCAACACCATTTTTTTCTTTCAAAGTAAGGCAAGAATGCTTTATGACTATGGAAGTTACCATTCTTTTTGTTTTTTTTTTTTCAATGTGAAAATTATAAATTCCCCTTTTGTTGTGTACTTACTTGGGCACTTATTAAATGCGTGGACTCGCAACATATATGTACATACATATACATAATATTTCAATGCAGCATAACTGAATACATACTCAAACTTTGTATGCGCATACGGATGTTATATTTCAATTATTTGCCAAGACAATTGGGCATTTTACAATTTTAGCGCAATTTAATATTTACTAGAATAGCTAATGCTCATGGTGACAAGTATTTTGAATACGTTTGCATATACAGTGAGTATCAATAATAATTAAAATTATATCTATGTATGCATTAATACGCTAACATAAATTTTGTCCGCTTTCGTTTGGCGATTGTACCGAACCTAATTCAAAACCACTTGGGAAAGTATTTTACTGTGGACGATGAGAGATTTTACGGTTTAAAATTTGGTAAAAATTCAGTGCATAGTTGTTGTTGCAACCTGTTTAGTTTGAGTTGTTTTCGGGGTTTTTTTTTTTACTTTTTTACATTCGTAATAAAGGTAAATGTGATGATGAAGAAATATATGATAACAATTAAACCAAAAAGTGAAGACAAAATTGAAGATATATACGAAAACGAAAGCAATGAGAAATCGATAAGAATTAGGGTAACTGAAAGGGTAGAAAAAATTATTGATATTTTTCGATAGTATTCGGAATAAATTCAGTAATAAAAAATTTGGTTATCAAAAGTTATCGTGTTACCTAAATTTATCGAATCGCCGAAGTTTATCGAAATTATAATGCATGCTAACGCAACGTATCGAATTATTCAAATTGATCAATTATTGTGTGGTATTTATAGACACAGAAAATTATTCGCCGAAATTTGTCGAGTTAATGGAATATATGAAGGTATAGATTTTTATTGAATTATCCTTATTTATAGAGTTAACGAAATTTATCGAGCTATCGCAATGCATTGAGTCGAGTTATCGATAATCATTGATTTAATAAAATTCGAACGTTTATCGAAACGAAGTTTTGGAATTTTCAAAATATATCGAGTTATCGAAATTTCATCATTTTACATACGTAAATTTAACGAGTTATTACTGCTTATTGAATTTTATCATGTTACCAGAGTGTAACGAGTTATCAAAATTTGTCGATGGCTTTCAATAAAACATAGAGCTATAAATATTAGCCGAGCCATCGAAATTTATGGAGGTTTCCAAAGTTTATCGAGTGTTCGATTCATAACGAGAAATATAGGTACAGTTTTGATTTATTGAAATTTATCGATCACTCCAAACGCACAGTAATTGATATTTATCGAAAATTATCGAAATTCGTCGAGTTTTCGGATCTTTTTAAGTTATCGGATCTTATTGATTTTTATATTGATTCAATTATATGTATGTATCAAATTATCGACATTTATCGAGAAACTGAAATGTATTTGGTCAATTGCAAATCCTGTTAAAAGACTGCAAAGATACACATAAACAATTCTTGTCACGTTTTAGGTCAAAGTAGGAGATTTTCCGGTAAGTAATTTTGTACCTCTCCAAGAGACTTAAATAAAAAACTAGAAAAATGTTAGATTTTCGACAGTAACTGCCACAACTAGTAAGTAGTTGAGTTTGCAATTTTGTAGCACAGTAAATTTTATAAAAATAAAGTGCAAGTTTAAAGTCGCTAACAATCGCAATTGATTTTTGAGATTTTTTTTTTTGCTGAGAGTGCTGCGTAACTTCTTCATTTAAAAAAAGATTGTATTCATGCGTTACATGGACGAAACTGCGCAACATCCTCGGCAAAAGAAAAATCTGTTGCAGTTTATTATACTAAACTGCTTGTTGCTCAACATTTTTCCAATAAATCGAACCGAAAAGTTTAAAATTTCGATGAAAATTTCTTGCATTTTCCAGAGTTTTGTGTGAAATTAAAAAAAAATAAATAAAAATGTTGTTTTTGCTGTTGCATGAACTATGCTTTTATAAAAAAAAATTATAAAAATTTGGTATGGAAAATATAAATAAATCAACTCGTCAAACCGTTATAGGTATACTTATTTTTGAAGCTCACTGTATGTATGTATATAGGCTAGGTAAATACCCCTGCATAAGCCGTTGATTATAATAAATGCAATTTTCGGCGGCCAGCCCCTTGCCTGTAGACATACATACATACATACATACATAGACATCTTGTAAGAGCCTAGCCAGCCAACATGCCTGCCTGCAAGTAGCGCAGAGAAGCGGTTGCGTCGAGGGCATTAATAAACACATACACTCACAAAGCATTCACATATAAAACTACTATATACTATTGACTCACAATTGCTGATTGCACTGCTGTGCTGCTGTCGAAGTGCCAGTGAATTTCACATTGCTTTGTACTTTAATTTGCATTCTTGCACTCGCGTTTTTACCCCATTGTGTTTTTTGGCTTCATGATATTTGTTTTGCTTTTTTCACTGTTTCCCCTTGAAAACTGAAATTGGACACGGTCAAGTGCACTTATTTATGCGCATATATTACATTGCATGCATGAAAACCCAGTATGTAAAATTAGTAGCGCCTCTTATTAAACGATTTCAGGCAGTGGTTTTTTTTAGAAGCGCCTCATATGGGCATGCCATTCATAGGCAGACGAGAAGGTGTGATTTCAAAGCAATGGATGCCAAATAAAAAAAAAAAAA
>NW_016157495.1:107152-112104 GCF_001687245.7 Rhagoletis zephyria
AATCGTCAAAATCTATGCTGTATAAGCTTTATCTCCTATAGCACTGCAGTTTTTGCCATATATCTCCTTTATGTACGAAACTAAACCCAATAAATTGTGTTACCGGTTTACACTTAGATTGGTGTCATATAAAGTATATCTTCCATACCTCTGATTGTTTAGATGCGATTTTTTATATAAGTATGTAACTCCTCTATCGATGTATGCAGATGTATTCAAAAGCAGTAATCTGTCAAAGTAAAAAATGTTCATGAAAGGTATGAAGCCTTCGGCATAGCCGAAGACAGCGCTGCTCTTACTTGTTTTTTTTTTTTGTTTTTGTCGCACTTGTAATAGCAGTAAGATCTACAGTGTAGATTCTACCACAGCGTGTCTTTTAACCATATTATGTATACAAACTTTTAATCGAAAACGAAAGCTGTGATTACATAGTTCTCCTTTCCTCGAAGTAAACAAAATAACTGCTTTGACGTTAGTTAAATGATATCCCAGCGGTAAGATTGTGTAAACAACTGGGCGCCCTATGGCACCTACACATTTGGCTACTCGATATGCATAGAATTGTATGTATGTAGTGTGCACTTATTAAGTGATGTAATACAGTACATAGTGTAAGTAGTACATACAAACAAACAAGTCATCGACTACATGTATTTTGTATGCTACGATTTGTCCAACGCCATGCCAATAATAAATTAATTTGTCCTGGGACATTGATGACGGCTATTGTAAAGTTTTAATTAAGCCGCTCATGGTAATAACACAACAACAAAAAAAAAGAAGCTGCACAGTGGGTGGTAAAAATATATACATGTATGCATATTATACATATTCACTTGTTTGGTACGTTGTAACTGGTAAACATATTATTAGAAATCCTTTTACTATAACTAATAGTTGGATAGCTCATGAGCTTTCTAGCAATTAAATAATAGTTGGCTGGTAACGTACTTTTTCAAATGGCGATGGCCTCTTGAAATAGACATGCGTTTTAATAAACGGTTTGCTTAGAAAATATATAAATCCTAGATATAGTTGACCTTACGGAGATATAAGTGCATGCGCTCGTTTATAACTGATACAAACATGCTTCAACTGACAATCAATTAGCAGTACGGAGAACTTACATATTTAGCACTCAAGTGCCATTAACGTATCATTTTCCTCATCAGTTCAATGTGAACATTGGAAACCAAATAACAGTGTACTAGGTGCTAATCACGGCACACATATCGCATGCAAGCGCTAATTAATTTCGTTCGCCATGGATAATGAGTTCGAATATTGGCAAATTGAATCAAACATTTTTGTGTGTAGATGAATTAATGGCTTTCTGCGTTTTAAGCGTTATGGTCGGTGTGATCAGATGATCCCAGAAAATATAAATTTGTAAAAAGTTAGATGTGGTGAATGAAGGCTTGCATATCGTGTGACAGGGAGGCTTGAGAACCTTCTAGGCAAGGTTATCGTTAGACTTCGCTCATTTAATCGCCCGCAGCCTGATATAGCTCATAGCGGCCAAAGGTAGTAACCGTACTAGAATTTCGTTGAAATTTCGTATATGCGCTATTCGGCACTTAAAAAATGAAGTAATGTGGAAAATGGTAAAATTCAACGCCCTACCACGCCCACAGCTCTTGTGGGCGGAAATACTAAATGCCATCCGATTTTGATTTTATTTTGAGCATATGCTTTTTTTTTAATGAGAGAAGCATAAATCTGAAAGATCGTCAAAATCGGTTTACATTATTGTCCAGTAATTCTAGAAAAACAGACGAAAATTAAAAAAAAAAAACATTTTTTTTTTATGAAAGTCGGTGTGCCCTGCTCGTTTAAGCCAAAATTTTCCAACGGCGCCCACCTCCTACACAACTTTTTTGGCTCCAAGTAATAAATTTTATGAATTTCGGAGAAAATTAAGAGGCACATTTATTTCATTTCTAAAGAAGTTCCTATTTCTTCATTTAAAAATTACAAAACAAAAACATTTACATACAATACCTGCATACCAAATTATGTGGACGATATGTATTTACACTGAAACTTTCAATTTTACCTACATTTTATACAACAAAAGCCGAGCTAAGGCGAGCTGGACTCTTGCCATCGAAAACGGGTCTCGTCCAGAGAAGCGTCCATTTTTGGCTGAATGTTGAATGTGATTAATAGATTGGCGAGCCGTAAATATATACACCTTCTTCAATTTCCATTTTATATTGCATATTATTTATTTTATGTACATATCAGAATCTTTTGCTTCAGCTCTGCAATAAAAATTCGCAGTTCCTCGCAGCTGGAACTATTTAAGATATTATGACACGCATATTTAATGTTTACTTGTGCTAAGTATAATTTAGCTCGCTTCCTAGGTCCTTTTTAAATATCCATTTTTAAAATAAGCACTCGAAAAATTGTATACTCACAAAATTATGTAGAATTTCAAGGTATACTTGTATACAATATAAAAAATTTATAAAAATTTAAAGCAATGCTTGACCACAGATATATTAAAAAACTGCTCATCTATCGGATTGGCTTTTTATATATCCGCATAAGTGGAAAAATTAATTCAAATGCCTTGCGACAAAATCAAAATTTTTCTTACAAATTTATTTTTTCGCATTGTTCCTACTTTAAGCTCGTGTCATGACTACAAATATGCATTGTTATTAAATATTCTTTTTGGTTAGGAAAACATGTAGTACTACTTTGTTGAGGAAATGTTGTGAAATTTCACACTTATTTCACAGAACAAATTTTTATAGGCAAATACTTAGTTTTTAATAGAAAAAAATCTGAAAAATATACGCCGATTTTTATTTCATTTGCAAAAAAAACAATGTACCACAAAATTTCCTAGTAAGGTATGCGATATTATGTAAGAAAATGGAAATTGGAAAAATCGCTCAGTAGAATGGATTTAAGACAGTATGCTCTTATCAGTTATGCCATGTCAGTTACTTCAAATACCTGATTTTTTCGTTTTGATAGGTTTTGACGATATTTTGTTTTAAAAACATTAATGGCTATAATACATATATTTTTAGGTGCCACCTCCTTAGTCACGTAGCCAAATTTCCTCAAAAAATTTTCAATCACATCTTTCATTTTAAACTTAAAAGAAATTGGTGCTCATATCATACCAACATTTATGTTTACGTTGGCTTAAAAAGTGTGGTCTATTTTAACCTAAACAAACTACTCCTTCCCTCTCTGGTAAACCAATATGTTGCTGTAAAGTTTCGTTCAACGACCTGGAAATAGGAAAATAAGTGCACCATAGTAAATCCATAAACCGATTAAAAGTTATACGATATGTATCTATGTGGCAACTACCACCGTTAAAGGTAGCAGAAATATCCAGTATTGTTTGTGAAAAAATTAGGAAGTTGAGCGGNGTATTTCTTTTTTGGTTTTTCCTTTTTTTCTGGGTATGGGAATCGTAAACAACTGGCACGCTAAACTGAATCGATGACGTCGTCATCGACATATCAACGCAATGTTCATGGCAGGTGTGTTGAACCCCAACAGCGCCGGTTAAATTTAGTTCAGCTACATTAGTTCAGGTTGGTTGAGTGTACAAATAGGCTAAGTAACAAAGTTGGGTTTTTCTTTCACTTATTTACTTTGTGGCATACAACTAAATATGTACATTAGGGCGGATGTCATTTTTCGAATTTGATACTTTTTATGTGTCACACCTGTGTGTATTAAAATTTGGAGTATTAAAATTTGGATTCGAGATTTTCCTATCAAATTTGATATTTTTTTTAAAGTAAAATTTTAACTTTGATTGTTCACTTTTCCCATAACTTTATTTTTTATGGATTCATAACTTTGAAGTACGAAGAGCCACGCTATCCCCTTATCGAATCAATACTAAATTTCGCAGAACGAATTTTTCTAGGGATTCGAATCAAACTCAGCGATGCGTATTCAGAACTATTAAAATTTCGAAAAAGGTAAGAAAAAGAGCCTCCCTATTTTAGATGTACATTGTATGTATGCTAGCATACGATGGGGCCATCGATTTGATGACGGTATTAGCCTCATTTGCGATGGCGCCACATTCGCCGGGGATAACGGGCTATTCGGTAGCCATACTACAGTCTACGCCTCCTTATTACTTATTCGCCACGGTGCGCTTTACCCAGCTAAATATTAGTGTTGGGCAGTACCGAGATACCAAAAGTACCCATAACACGATTCTGAAAAGGATCGACCGCACTCGATTTTTAAAAGTATCGATACTGAGTACTCCAAAGAACTCAGTACTCAAAAAAGAACTCGTAAGTATTCTGTGCTGATAAATACTCACAATCTCGCGATCGATTCAACGTACTCAGTATTAAGGGTCGATTAGATACTTGAAAGTATTGTGTTTTATTTACATTTACCGGTATTCAGAAATGATTGTATTCAATTTGAAGTTTTAATAGTTTTCAAGTACAATACTAATTTGAATTAAATGCTGCCAGCTTGTGAGATTTCTACACTAAGCATTGAAATATTACCAACATGTGCATATTTAAAGAAAGTAATCAGTACTAAGTAAAGAACTCGATCCTCAAAAGCACTTGATACTTCCCAACACTACTAAATACAAGTCCAAATGCATGTAAACATATGAACAAAGGTTTATAGCTACTTTTATGACTACCTATCGATTTGTTGTAAATGAGTGTGTAAATTACATGCCACCAACTTTCCCTATAGACCTACATATATAAGTAAATACTTTAATATTTTGTAGAGCACACACCAACCATCTGCTTCCCCTTTGCTTTGTGGAAAATAAAAATTATTGGCATTTTTTATTTAAAATAAAACGGTTAACTGTAAATAATATACTTATGTAATTCAGGTCAGTTCTCGTTTGCTGCAAATGTTTGTCGGGCGATTCGTTTTTAAATTGTTCCTGATTACAAAAATTAATCAATAGTTGGTGTAAT
>NW_016157495.1:112204-124237 GCF_001687245.7 Rhagoletis zephyria
AAAACTTTCGGAATAAAAAATATTAGGCCAAGTTTAACTCGTAAAGAAATAACTGTTATTTTCGAAATAAAGACATTCGTAAAATAGCATCGAGCAAGTGAACTTGTGCGTTTTTTGTGATCGGCCTCTATCTTATTGCTTGCTACACTGTTGATGTTACTGGTTCTCCACATTCAGAAACAACCAAAAGAATGAGAGTGAAGAATTCTTTGGAAAACAACGGTGTTTAAACAACGATCTTGCCATGATACTAGATTGTGAAGATGAAAGTCAGGAGGATACATCCGACATTTGCAGACCGATGTAATTCCCAAAAAAGAGTTATTGCACCGCAAAAAAAAATAAATATAACTGAAAGTCCTCTCGACTGGTGCAGCGTCAATCGAAAAGAATTTACAATTTTGTCAAGTTTGAAGTTTTTAAATTTTTTCGCAGCGAGCGAGTAGTTATTTAGTGGCGCAGGTTTGATTTACGACCATTTAAAAACTTTTTTATTGAATACAATGTTCCAATTTTTAAATTCAAGTACTAAAAAAAACTACCGCTATATGGTAAGCAGTGGGGTTTTACATCTATTTCAAACATCTTCGATAGTACGTTCAAGTAGACATAATGATATAAACTTATATAGATATATGTGGGCGGCATCACGCCCATTTTCCAAAATTCCAATTCCTTTCAAGAGATTGTTGTTAGTATCAATTTTGGGTAAAATTAGCGTTATAAAAAGGTGGTCGTAATTTTAGTCAGATTTCAATGACTTTCAACGTTTTGCCTTTATGAGTTTGGTACACATTGATCGAACGGTTACCGAGATACACATATGTAGTCATAAGTGGGCGGGGTCACGCCCATTTTCCAACATTTTGTTATAAGCTTACTTTTTGCTATAGAATTATTGCAAACATCAGTTTTGNTCGTTGTAGTGGAAGTGGGCGTGGTTATTGTTTGGTATGTTGTACCAAGGCTAACAACTGTGCCAAGTTATGGAGAGCCACCGCTTAATCGACTTCTCTTTTCATTCTGAGCATTTACGTATACATTTGTCTATAACTATCTCGACTCATTCTGGCTGTTACAAACAACCGTTGTGGGAACAAAGTTGTAATACTAGGGTAATTGATTCGGTTTTTCCAAAGCGGTTTCCACCGGTTTTTTGAAATCTTAATTTTTCGAATATCGAGTAAAGCGGTTCGAACAAACCGTTTTTTTTTTTTTTTAATTTCATAATTTAGGTTTTTCGAAGTTTTGTTCAACGAAAGCCTCTAATTAGTTTCAAAATTATAGGTCATATTTGATTCCAATAAACGAATGCTTCCCGCTTAAACACTTTCTACGTGGTTCGCATTCGTGGTCTGCTTTTTTATGGCAGAAGTATACTCGGGCGGTTGCCATTGTCTGCCGAAGGGCGACAGCTGCTTGAAAAAATTTCTGTCGATGTTGCTGGATCAAGAAATTGAACCAAAGATCTACTAACTGGCAGTAGTAGCGGCAAAACCAAAATTAGTAAAAAAATGCAATGACGTATTAAAAAAGGCCAAAGGTGATTTTTCACGGATTTTGTTTCAATTTGATATAAAAAGAAATTTGTACATATTTGGATTTGCTCTTTACTTAATAAAAGCTTTACTGTCAATAGTTTCATTCTATTTTTTGCTCATGACTTCATACCAAGATAAGCATTTCCGCTGTGTAAAAACGGTGCAAAATAAAACCGGTTTAGCCGGTTTTTTCTTAATTTCAAAACCGGCAACCGGTTTTTTTCAAATTACAATTTTTCGAATAACTCGAAAATGGGGTTTGAGAAAAAGGCGAATAATTGAATACCCTATATAATAACTTTGTGCACAAGTGCGCTCGGGTATAAAAAAATTGGTTTCATATTATTTGCATGAAAAATTGTAAATGCCTGCACACCTTTTAAAATTGGAATGAAAATTTTTCCAAATGGGCGAATTTTCTTCTCAGTAAATAGATCTTTTTAGTTCGTTAGGTTAGTTTTTTTGGATCATCTTAACATATGTACATACATTAATTTTTTTTTGTAGGCCACGGTGTCGTGTGAAATGCTTTCACCTAAGTACAATTTTCCTAATGGGAAATACGTGTTTTAGAATAACAATAAAATAATAATGATGTAAGCAAAACAAAAATGTAGCAAGAAGCTTCAATGAGGTAAAACATTTAAATAAAAATAGTAAACTACTGAAATTAAAATTAATATACATACATACACACCTTGTTCATATGTAAGTAAAGTGTTATTATCTTGTTAGATTTCTAGCTTAACTATATGTTTTTAATAAATACACTTAACTAATTATTCTCTTGCTGTATGCACTAAATATATATATATGTACATATGCTAGTATGTTTTTCAATCTCGTAGCCAACCGCTTTATTCGCTTACTTATATTTGTTACGGAAGCGGTTATTAACGTCCTACTACGAAGTAGCCATTTTTATTCGAATTTTCTATGTATTGGCACTTACGATGTCTTTCGCCCGTTCACATACTTTTATATATGTATGTACTAGCATTCACAAACGCTCAATCAAAATTCATGTGCTGATTTTCACCCGTCGTTGTTACATACATATGTTTCAATAAATGTACTCGTACGTGTGTACATATGTGCGTATGTATGTATGTAAATTTGTTTACGTTGTATAGAGGGAATAATGAAATTATTATTTCTTTCTCTTGGGGCTTAGTTGAAATGATTTGTTACCACTTTGTTGTGTTGGCCACTTGGTGGTTTTTGCATTCCAGCTCCTCTTACTACATAGGCAAACATACATATTTCGTCATAAATATTCATAATTGTGAGCTCATCAATCTGTAAATGTACCCTCTGAGTATACAGATGAATAAACGAGTATTTTTGTTTGCGTAAGAGTATATTAAATTGTGGATTGTTATTCCTATTTGAGGGATTGTAAAAATTTATATTCTGCCAACTATTTACATATTTGACTTCAGCATTAAGATGGGTAGGGTAAGAAAAAGTGAAGAATATCGAAAATTCACAATACACTCAATAAATCTCATTAACCATTGCATTTGAATAAGAACTTTTGCATTGAGGAACGACAATTGGGGTGTAAGAAATATAAGAAAATTTAATTTATTAGCAGTCGAAGCTATGCATACGAATTACACACATAGTATGTAAGTATGTATGTACATATATGAAACTGAAATGGATTGAAAGGCGTCAATTGAGGAAATTTTTCAATAAATAATATTATTAATTTCAAACCATTCGCCCTTGCATGGCTAGAAATATATAAAATTTTCTAATTAATGTTATAACAAGTGAAGTTTGAAGAATGTTCGGGTTATCATTCAGGATATACTAGTAAATATGTATGTATGCATGTATTTGCAATCCATTCAAAGAGCTTCCATAATGATATCGATTTATGCATCAATCCGGATAAAGTATAACACAAACAGATATATTGATTGGCACTTATGTATATAAGCAATCTTGCCAAAGAAACAATGGATCTAAAATCAATTTGTAGTTTGCCAATTTCGGAAAATATTTTTCTTAGTATTTTGCAGTAATATCGTAAAGAAGTAAGTGCTTAAGGGATTTCTGCACACGCTGTGCTTTAGAGGACCAAAATGTATATGTGATATACTATGTGACCGTGGTATTACCGACCACCCTAATGTATATAAAAATGGAGGTCTGTTTGTTTGAATTCTAATATTGCAGTCAACAGAGAAACGAAAATTTTCCCAACGGTTTTGCGGTTTCGTACAATTATCGGTTTCTGGAAAGGAAAAGAAAACGACTAAAATTTTCATTAATTTACATACACCAGAACCAGAAGAAAAAAACAACGCGGAATTTCTTATTCGGAAATGCATACAAACCGACTACATACATACAGTTTTCATTCCTTTTCGTATCCGGAAAACGTACGAAACTGCTACTAAAAACAAAACCCTTTATTTTCTTTTGTTCTTAATGTTTTCGTCGGACACTTGGCTCGATCCTAAGCCCTGTGGAAGGTATGTAAATGCGCACTTCTGACCAATACCTCCATCTCCAAAATGAAGCCTATTGATTTTCGTTATTAGTTTTCCTTTGAGGGATTGACTAAGATTTGGAATCTCTTTAACATAAGTCCCCTATGTAATCACTTGGTCTAGTGTAGTCCTGCGGAGCGTGGCCAGTGGCCAGTTCTCTTATGGGTCTTCTTTCAGTTCTTTAATCATATGTAAACCGATTACAAAGCCAAATTAGTAGACAAGTGATTATGTCTCTTCAAAGGATGAGTTAACTATGTGTGTCGTCTAGCTTTTACTAATGTTGATAGTTCTCTCATTGTTATAAGTAGTTCCTGCTCAGATTTATCTCCGCACGCAGACTGATGACGTCGTAAACTTCTCCAATGTAAATGGGGGCGCTCTGAAACACTATTCGTCATATATCATCTTTGGGGAGTAGGGCTATCGTTAGCTAGAGCCCGATTTCTCCACAATGTTCCTGCATGTTCTATTTTCTTGGTAATTTGCTTTTCATCTTCATTCAGATATTATTTTTATATACATGCATACATAATTTTACTATGAGGTATAGAAGATTACTATTCTCATAGGAGGGGATATTCATCACCCAGAGATTTCGCTGCATAGCACATACCCACTGGTTTCATTGCCTCAACCACAAACTTCCATTTCTTAAGTATACGCCATTTCACCGCAAAATAATTAAGAATATTGCACGAAAATCGATTTACCCACATGTATATATTTTTTCTAACATTCTGTATTGTCTGACCTTAACCCATGAATAAAAAGAGGTCGAATAACTATTTATGTACGTGATAAAGTTTGGTGGGAGAAAACCAAATTTGCATGTCCAAAGTCAGATCAGCGATGGCCTTGCAAGTTTAAGCTCAACGTGCGCCAAAACATTACCTTACATTACTAAAAAATACATTTCCATCCTTACATACACATACATATCTACAAATTTAGGGGTACACACATATGTACATCCAAAAATATGTACAATAAACATTTTTGTGCACCCTTAGTCGGTCACCGCACACCAAAGTATACGCGCAGCCGGTGAAAATGTTTAAATTTCAGGAAAACCAGATAGACAATCACTCACGAGGCTAATTACATAAACGCAGTGCAACAAAAAAAAAAAAAAAAGAGGGGAAATAAGAAAATAACAAACATTGCAGAAACTTTAGCTGATGCCATATGCACTAGTGAGTGTGGCTCTTTGCTTTTTTCCCCTTAAAGATACATATTTATGTTCCTCGTATCCTCTAAGTGGTAAAATTTACCGATTTTCGTAGTATGCAAATATGCTCTCTTTTCACACGGTTGTAGCTTTGAAATTGCTTAAAACATTCTCAATTTCTTGTCGAATAATTCTTTTCGAAGCGCATTCTTACTAGGCGTGATTGCTTCATTCGTTGACTAAATATTAAAACAGTGTGTGGGAGCCTTCTTTCAACATCCGAATCCCAATTCTGTACTTCTCTCAAGGCTATCGCATTCTTAACGGCCACAGCCATCAGACAGCGGAAATTAGAAAGCGATCACTGTGGTCACGCGGAGAGACTCGCAGCGCTGTTCAATCTCATCTGCCGGATCTACAGAGACCAGGAGGAGTATGCCCTTTTTTATCTGTATACTGAGGCTCATGGAACCTTTGCTCAAATTTGTCAATTCCGCATAATATGTATATATTGTATAGGAAAAGGAAAGCAAGGTTGGAAGGGTGTCAAACGAGGTCCCTCGGGGTATCACAACGGGACCGATTAAAAACTTAAGTGTTCACCGGCAGTCATTTCAACCTTAATCCCGTTAAATGCATCTCATTTAATGCTGTACTGTTATGTAGCGGGTGCCTAACTAACAGAACAATTCTGACTAAGCTAGTCTCACGTCTTTTGTAATTTATTTAAAATTTCATTTGAATTTCAAAAACTTATTTTATAATTTTTTTTATTAATTTCATTTTCTTTTAATTTTGTGGCTTTATTGTTTAAAAACATATTTTCCTTTTGTTTTTTATCAATATTTTTCCGTCTTTAATTAAATTTATTTTTAATTTCTAGATTTTACAAATAGAACAGAAAACAAAACTATTTTTTTTTTAATTTAATTTAATTACACTGGCTTTCAGGAAAAATGTACCCTGAATGCCATTATCCAATTTCTATGTAAAATTCCCCGCTGATTACAAAAATTGATTTAATTTTTTTTTATGAATATGTTTTGAAGATACTATATGCAATTCGCCGTAATTCAGCTTTAAAAAAATAGTTCCTTTTAATCACGTATATTTTACGAAGCAATTGAAACGAAATGTGTCAGTCTTTCCTACTCATTTTTCATTCGAAAAATCTTTGCGCATTTTCATTTGACCACTCATGCCATTTTACTTATCCATCGATTTTCTTAGCTTTTTTATTTTTTTCGTAGCTTGATTTTTTTTTTGTTTGTTTTTTTTTTTGTAACAGCATGAAGTCTGTTCTGAAAAAAATTTAAACAGAATCTGTTATTCCAACAAAATTTTTGCTCATTAAAAGAGTTTGCTTTGGAAAATGCTTATATTTTTTACATTCTGTATATGAACAAAATACTTCATTTTGATTTTTGCCAGAAACGTTGTTTTCAAAGTATTAAGGAACTTTAACTGCTTTATATGTAAAGAGTACTTTGAAATGTTGATCACTTTATTAATAAAGCAAATTACTCAAATATTTTTGTTTTTGGTTAATCAAAATCTTGATTACCCGAGTAACTGAACTTTCGTGTAATAATGGATTCTAATTAATCGAATAATTGATTTATTTACGTTATGAATAATTAAGATTTTGAATAAACAATTAATCGCACAGCCCAAGTTTGAATGATTAATTAATTTCTCAGAAAATATCAGGCGTATTGAGAATTTTGTTAGCTTTCATTTATCATAATTCATATGGTGAGTATCTAATTGATTCGTAAGATAAACTTGATTAAGTGGGACCACTTTTTTAAAGCTGAATAACGGGAAATTGAAAATAATTTGAAAACCTAACTATTTATAGAAAAAAATTTACTCCATTTTCAAAATCAGCGTGTCATTCTATATAGGAATTGGGTAGTCGCAACCGGGGAACAAAAAACCACAAATTTGTGATCGACTGTTATTAGAAATTTAATTTACTTTTTAAATTCTTTTTTGATTGAATTTTCTTTAAGATTCAGTTTTTGTTTTTTTTTTTTTTAAGAGCGGAATAGATTTTGTTATGTTTTTTGATTTTTAGAAAACTTTTTGCTAAAGGACAAACATAATCTTTTAATTAGCCTGTAAAAAGATAGGAAAGAGCTTTCTAGTAGGGGTCTTGTCTTTCGAAAGACAGTGCTGAGTTGAAAGGCAATTGCCACAAATGCCCTGTCAATATTGAACTGATTCTTAGGGGGTCTTGGGTAGAGACACATTTATGTAGGAAGTTTAATATTCCTGATCGCATTGAAGCTGACTGCATTCCTGTAGGTGCAAGTTAGCTGAGAAAAATCACTCCTCTTTTTAATTGGTACTCAGTTATCCTAATTTAACTTTCTAATGGGTGTATGTTATCGTGCAAATCCATGCAATACAAATACTTATTTGCGTCAGCTGCGAACCACATATGAAAAGCTTTTGGCAACGTTACTGCCAATAAAGATAAATGTACCTATTGTGTTTTGCTACTTTAGTATGTACAGTTTTAGTCGTCATCAACATAACCATACAACAGCGCATATTGTTTTTAAGTTGTGCCAAATGCTGCTGGCGGGCAACACTAACCGCAAGTGGCGGATAAAAGTTACATATGCGTGTACTAACCCTGTGGGGAAAATCTCTAATTCTGAAATGTCAATTGCCCCCGTTGCATCCCTTTTTCCATAGTTGTGAACTAGTTGTGAATTCTGTAGCTCTGAACCAGTTATAAAATCGATAAGTGAAATAAAGTAGCTTTTTAAAAGTACCACAACAATTCGTTGATTTTGAACTGTCAGACTAAAAGTTTGATTCACTAGTTTGCGGTTTCCCTGCAGGGACATTGAAAAAATACCAGAAAAATATTATTGCAAAGGGCAACGAAAGAAATGAACGCCAATATGCAAGTGACTGTATTTACATACGTACATATGTATATATGTGCACATACATAGATATACAAAGACAAGGTCAGATACGCGAAAATTTGAACGCAAGTATGCATTTTATAAATAGTACACATATTCGTATACACATATGTACATTAGGGTGGTCCAACAGTGGAAGTGATAAAGTAAAGTCGGAATTTTTATGCTCTCGCTCCCTAGGATTATTATATACCGTAAAGAAATATACCCATATTTTTTTTTTGAAATCAAAAAATAGTTAGAGGTCGCTCAAAGCGCCCAAAGTTTTCCATTTATTTTATATGGGGAGAAAACAACTTTTCGTGGAAATGGTATAGAATTCTTGAAAATCAATATTTTTCCATCGAAAAACACTTTTCATCTGCAGAAGATTCCCAATAATAAATCCCAATTGTTTATTTAACCATTTCTTCATCGCAACTATAATTTATAGGTCCGCCAAAACCCACAAAAATCCCAAAACATGCAATAGGGTGACAAATAAAAGATCGGTAGTATTAAAAAATGATTAAATAAATAATTTGGTATTATTATTTTAAGTCTACTGAAGAGAACAAGAGTATTCCGTTCGAAAAATATTTATTTTCAAGAATTCTATACCATTTCTCCGAAAAGTTGTTTTTTCCCATATAAAAATACATGAAAAACTTTGAGCGCTTTGAACGACCTCAAAATATTTTTTTATTTCAAAATAAAAAATATGGGTATACTTTTTCCGATATAGAACAATGCCCTAGCATGGGTAAGAGCATTACAATTCCGACTTTACTGTTTTTCGGACCACCCTAATGTACACACGTATGTAGATATGGAGAGTGTATTTATATGCGCTTCAAATATCTACGAGCATCCGTTGGCACCCCACATTTCAAATATTGCCAAATCTTGCCTAAAACCGGAAATAAATAAGGGCTGGAAGTCTATTGGGAAATTAACTAAATTTTGTTGCATGGCGCAATGAAAACCCCGCTAGGGCACATAAAAAAAATAATCTGAAATACATGTATAGATAATATATTCCTTTAGACCCTGAGTTAAATAACACAGTCACCAGCTAAGTTCTTCAAAGCTATAGCTACAAAGAGCCCATACTACCCTACTCTAAAAATATTTCATTTTGCATGTTAAGAGGGTTTATTTTCGTAATGTGTGCAAATTTACATGCCGTGTTTAGTAAATTAAGTACTGGCTATTTACTTCAATATTCAAAATCTCTATCGTAGAGCAAAATTATTAGCCGAGGTGCACGCCATTGAACTATATTTGAGGCAGTATATAGAAATTCGGACGATGCTCCTCGGTCTTAAAGTGCACGAGGGCAGGTCAAAGCTGGTATGGGACTGCCTTCAGCTTTTAATACTTATCGGAACCGGGTATACCTCATATCGGTACCGTAACATAATGGAGTCATTGTCAATGAAGCGGCAGATATTCACGCCAGTAAAGGGGCTGCACAGGGATTCATGGCCCAGGACCCTTTACTGGTCTGGTAATCTGAATCGCAGCGGCGCTATTTAGACCAAAATCACGGTGGCACATAATAAATTCATCTCGATTTGAGATAAACATCACTGTTGGAAATTGTAATTTTGAAGAAGTGAAGGACTTTGTCTATCCAGGATCAGCCTAGGATCAAACGAAAAATAATTCCTGGCAATATGTGCTACTAACGGCTCGGTGGGCAATTGAAAAGCAGAATCCTTTCCCGGTAAAAATATCCGAAGAACAATTGGTGTCCCGTGCCTGGGAAAACAACCTTAGCCAATCTAGCCTATGAAAACTTTCACAATCGCTTAATTTATAAATCTCTATGCTTTTACTTCTGGTTTATAAATATGTAAAAGACAAGGGTTCTTTGTGATAATCCGTTTTGTTACGTATTCCGGTTTTGCTACGAATCGCAGAAATGGTATGCTCCAATCCGATTCGTATTTTCGAACGTTCGAAATTCGTAACAATGGTATGCCTAACTGGCTGTCTCCACAGGCAAAAAAGTTTTTATATGGATAATGTTATCAGGCAATATTTTGGCCAATGGAGACCGCATTTTGCTCTTGGTAAGCAATAATTATCAGAGCTTTTATCTTGATAAATATTGCCAGCAATTTGGTAGTTTGACAGCTACATTTTCATTTACGCGAAAAATTAATTTTTTGATATTTTATTATAAAAGCAAAAATTTAGTTGTTTTCTATTAAAATATTTATTATTATGTACTTGGATGTGAAACAGAAAATTTTCTAAATTTTTTAAGTGCTTCATTCTGGCAAAAATACTTGTTAGAGGCGATCTTACAAATGTTTTTATCAAGAGACAATAAATGCTTACGCACAAATATTGCCTCTAATAAAATTTATAGCAGGCAATAAAAATTACAGTTAGTAGGCAAAAAATTTTGCCTGTGGAGACGGGCCGTAAACACGAGCGAGTAAGAAATTGATAGCTTTTTTGCATAATTTTGTGCGAAAACAAATCTGTTTGTTGCCCCTTATCGAGAGAAACTTTGATTATCATACCGATACCTGAGTGGAAGATCGACCTATCTCGGCAGCCATTTCGACAACGCCATCATATCTCAGAAAAGTTTTAAAGAACGCGATATCTCAAAATTAGATTGAAGAACGCCCTATCTCATTTCATTTCAATATATTTTCAGCTTAGATAGGGCGTTCTTCATCCAAATTCGGAGATAGGGTGTTTTTAATAAAATTCCGAATAAGGGCGTTCTTAAAAAGTTGTCTAAAATATGACGTTTTCGAACTGGCTGGCGAGATAGGTCGATCTTCCACTCAGGTTTCGATATAAATACGTATTAAAAATTTAAATATAAAATTAAATTAAATTAAATAGAACTTCCGCGAATACAATAGATTTCAAAATTTTCTTCAACATATGTAAAATCTTAAAATTTTAATATAAATAAGCACTTAATGAATATTTTTTCGTAATTACTTTTCATTTGATTTTGTTTTCTTCATAAAGCTGACTTCGAAAAAGAACTGACAGGTGGCAATGCTGCACATGTTTCCGCAAGGGTTGCAACATGTCGATTTTTCATTTTTCGTAACGTGTAAAAGTGTTGATTTAATACATTTTTTTTATTAATTAAATGCAAAGCACACTGTTCTCTTCGGATATGTGATGAGCATTCATTCTCTTAAACTCAGCTCATTGAAAATTTTAAATTTATGGGCACTTCAGGACAAAACGCAATTGAAATCCTTAAGAATAGGTGTGTCGCACCAACGACAATTTTTACAGCTCACTCGCAACGATGCGATCTGCTGACAAACATGGCGCCAAAATGTATGCCACCGTACTTCACTTTCAATAAAATTGGCACTCACCCATTGCTAGTTTACTCATTGAAGTGCTGGCAAATGCAATGACGCCATCGACCACCAACCACTTTAATACAAAAAACGGTGTAATAAAAGAGGAAAATCATAAAAAAAAAAAAAAATCAAAAAAGGCAAAGTATTTTTATACATATGTATAATATCTATGTACATACACACATATGTAAAACTAAAGTAACGAATAGAACTGCAATATGAGGTGATTGCTGCATTACATGCCATTCAGCAAGGTACCACAATGTTCCGGTACGAACTCTGGCAAGTAAATAGTACATACTCATATATAAGAAAAGAAACAAAAAAACGAGCGTGACCAAGTGAACGCTTAAGCCGATGCTCAACCGCATGCAAAGGCAAAAGGTTCGGTAATGAATTTTGTCGCATATCAAATATACTTACCAGTGTTGCCATTTTAGCCGTTTTCCGGCTAGATTTAGCCGGTTGCGATAGCAAACAGCCGGAGAAATTTCGATTTAGCCGGCAGCCGATTTGTTAGCCGTTTTGCAGAAAAAA
>NW_016157495.1:125339-205820 GCF_001687245.7 Rhagoletis zephyria
TTTCAATTTCTTTGTCGGGTTTACTATATCGACTCTGGTTGAGATTGCATTCCGATTAAGAATACAGTTTTTTTTTGCCGAGTACCTTTCAAATCATTGGAATTAACTAAATGAATTAAGTAAACAAGTATTAACCTACTTTTTCATTTTAAAATCGCTCAAATTTGTAAATTTTTAAATTGAACGACCTGGTTTATTCAAATTATCGTCGAAAAAAAATTCAACCATGTGCCACAATCATATGTTTTTCCTAATTGCAAATTCTTGCTGGCAAAATTTTGTCCGGCTCGAATTTCTAACTTCTCTCCAAGAAATAGTATTTTTACTCGTGATTTATTTAAATAAAACATGTGAAATTTAGTTGAAACATTTTAGCCGTTTTTAGCCGGTTTTATTTGCCAATTTAGCCGGTTCGTCCAAAAAGTTCTGGCAACACTGATACTTACATGCATATGCCTCAGCGTTGCCACTAACACTTTTTTCCCCCTACCAATTCTCTTCCCAAATCTGGCCAAAATTGTTTACAACCTACCAAATAAATTTCAATTACAAAAAAGCATTCTAAAAGCATACAATTCATTTATTTAAGATTAATGACCCAATTCTGTAACGGTGAGAAAAATTTTTTTACTGACAAATTTAAACATTTTTATATATTTTTCTGTAATAAAAACTGTGACAAGAATTTGTCACTGATACAGAATAGAGCCGCAAATGTTGCGAATACAAAACATTTAAATACATACATATATGTATATACATAAATGCAGATACAGTCTTAGGCTCAGAGATGAGATCAAGTCTACTGAGAAAATCGTCAAAATCTATGCTGTATAAGCTTTAGCTCTCATACCTCTGATTGTTCAGATACCAGTTATTACAGTTATGTCTCCTTTATGTAGGAGACCAAACCCATTAAATTGTGTTTCCGGTTTACATACCGATCACACAGCAGTCAAAATCACTTAGATTGGTGCTATATAAGGTATATTTTCCATACCTCTAATTGTTTAGATATGGTTTTTCATATATGTATGTATCTCCTCTATCTATGTATTCTGTAACTGTATAAATTTTTTCAAATGCAGTTATCTGTTAAAGTAAAATTTTCAGCGTGCTCTTACATGTTTTTATTTTTTAAGGCAGGATTGGCAAATGTTTATATGCAAAATGATGTTTGAAATAAATATTTCTGTATTTAAGAATTTAAAAGCTTAATTCAACTATCCGACCAAAATTTTATATTGCCGACCAACCTACCAAATTAAAAAGAAGCCACCGAATTTGGTCGAAAAAGACCAAAACGGTAACACTGATATGCCTATATGCATATTTATATTTGTGCTTATGTATATATGTAGAAATACATATGTATACAATCTCATGCAAGCTCACGTACAGCATATAGTTACATACATATGTATGTATATGCATATATGCCGATGGAATTTTCATGTGCATGCCTACACAATTAATAGTGAATTTCCCACGCTCGCTGGTTATGTGACATCCGACAAACTGGGCAAATTGGTACAGATTTCATCGCTGAACCGCCGCACAGTGTGAGATTTAGTCAATCTAGGATGCCAAAATTAAAAAAAAAATGTGCTTGAAAATCGATCATATTTTGTTAATTTGTTAAAAAAGACCCCAATTGTTACGAAAACTGAGAATAAAAGAAATGTCATTGGTATGATAACAGCTATCAAACGCTTGCTATTGAACAGGTTGTGAGCGTTTTTTTGCGAAAAAGTTTTTTTGTATTAAAGGTCAATACTTTCATTAAAATTTTTTGCTATACACGACCCTTATATTTTCACCTAAGAATTTTAATCTAATTATTTTATAATCAGCTTAAAGGCAAGACAAATTTGAAAAATCTTAAATCTTTCATAGACTATACCGTAGTTCGGCTACACTGAGCGAAAAATCAACCAAAAACTGATTCAAACTTGAAAAGGAATCAATGTGATTTTTGCTTAATATTAAAAATGCCTTGGATGATGTTTTCAGCAATGATTTCGTAATATTAACCACATTTTTGTTTACATTAACCAAACTTTTGGTTATAGGTATTTCGTTTGAATACGTTTTCGGTCCTGCACTTCACAGATGCTTTATCGTAGTTCGGAGATATAAAACACAATTTTTTATTCTCACTTTAGCACGTTGTCTCTGACGGAAAGAAGCGATTCTTCAGCAAGCATCTCTGCACACTCAGCCAAAGCTGCTTTATTGATGTGTCTGCAAATTTTCAACTTGAATAAATTTTCTATGTCATTTGATTTGCTTCTGCACTTCACAGAGGCTTTCTCGTAATTAAGAAAAACCAAAAACAGCCAAAGGAAGCCAACAAATAACCGCAAGCACCTCTGCACGTTCGGCCACTACCATACATACGAATTTGTTCTCAAATGTTCAACTTGAATCATATTTCTTACAATCGGCTTATTGACCATGAAACTTGGTTGTAAAAACCATTGTGCTTTTGGCTCAGTGTATGACAAAGCATACAGAATGAGCGTACATACTCATAGAACAGAATTAAAAAATACAATTTTGCCCATTTTTCCCCAAAGGCATCTTTTTTCAACTTAAATGGTATATTGCACGAGGAGCTTTAAGAAATTTGCTTGAGTGAGGGTGTCCCAGTGATAAGTAGTTTTCTTTTAGGTAATAGGGGAAGTCTAGCCGAACAGAAAATTTTATGGGAGGTGGATCTAAAATGCAACCCTGGGGAGTTATAGGGTTACGAAAGTGATCGGCAGTAGTTCCAGTAAAAAAATTCTCACGCCTAAACGAAAAGCCCTAATGAAAAACTCCCTATAGAGCTTTTTTAGTTAATTGTGTTAGATTTATAGAAAAAAATATTTTAGGGTGGTTTTTAGGCTTTAGGGAAAACTGGGTATTATAAAGTCAAAATTTCAAGAATTTTTGACCCTTCTTTTTCTTTGGCGTCCATTTCGGTATAAAAAAGGCCTTATTGACCTATTTATTTTTTAATTTTTTTTTTTTAATTTAATTTTTTGGTCATGAAATTTACTTAAAATTTGCCCAACATATGTCATACAAATTTTTCGGTTTTACTCCGGAAAAAATATACTCCAGCCAGTCTTTTTAGGGATAGTTCGGCCATTTTAGTATAAAAACTTTTATTTTTTATTTTTATTTTCAAATCGTCATAAAATTTTCTCCAAATTTGCTCAACATATGTAATACAAATTTTTTGGTTTTACTCCGTAAAAAATTGTCTTCAACTGGTCTCTTTAGGGATAGTTCGGAACTAGCCCCTTTTGACAATAGTTGGAACCAGTTAATCATAACCATATTGAAGCTTATGTTCTTTTTAAAAATCCTGCCAAATTTGAAGTTGATTCTCTAACTCTTTAGCTAAAATTGAATTTTGACCTCCTAGATTGGCAAAATCTCACACTGTGCGCTGTTTGCCTGGTAGTCGTATCGTCAGCTGGGTATTGTGACAAAGCGAAAAAACGTGGTGACAGACTTACTTGCGGCATATGGTTGTCCTTCCTACTGCTGTGGATAGTAAAAGTAGTACTCTGGCTCGACTTTTCCACCTTTCCTTTACGTATAATCGATGCGCACGGAAAAGTGGCAATTTTGTAATCTAGCATCAACTGCGATGAAGCGTCACAAGCTCGTTGTAGCGGCCATTCCTATCGCTTGCCTATGTATGTACATATTTATATGTACTTACATATATCTACACAGGTTTACATACATACATATGTATGTATAAATATACAAGAAGTGCGCTACAGTAGTGTCGCTGAGGTATGTAGGTGTTCCAAATCTGTGCTGTTAAATATGTGGCGACGATACCTATGAGTATGGCATAAATGAAAATATTGACACATTTTTAAATTTATGATGTCACTTGCGCATTCCCTTGCCTTTATCATCATATGTATACATACATAGGTGATTTTCGTAATACATATGGCAGCGTGTAGCTAGTATGCAAGCACCACATTCAGGTGTACAAAAGTGCACTTACATGGATGACTTAAGTGTAATATTATGTAAATTAGTTAGGTCATCAATTACACAAACGTTTCTTATTTGTATCTAATCTAAATAGAAAAAGGGGATGTTGATTCTTCCGCTTTTTTCGATCCCGGGATTTTCGAGATGTGGTTGTTGTTATTATTATTATGGTAATTATTAGTCACAATCATAATTAAGTGCGTCTAGGATTACGATTACTTTAATCCCAGATTCGAGATATCTAGTTTGAATTAGGATTGAAATAATCGTTTTAGATTAAAATTATAGTAAGAAAAATGGGTATCAGATGATGTAACTTTTAGCTAAAAAAAAGTAAAATTTAGATAGCTAGGACTTACCATTGATTTTTAGCACTTTTTTTGTTGAAGGTGTCGCTCATTTTCTCCAAATAAAATAATGTTTGATAATTTTTTTATATGGAAAAAATGTGCGACACCTTCAACAAAAAAATTTTCCAAAAATCCTAGCTTCCTTATACTTGCTTTTTATTATACTAAAATTGAATGGACTAAAAAACTGCGTACCCAACTTTTTTCTAGAGAGCGTAAATAAAAAGTGCAATATGTGAATGAAATTTTGAAGAATTTTCTTTAATTTTGCACAAGGTTTGAAACTTTGGTTTATGAAGCTTTTGTTGTAGAAATAACCATATTTTTATAAAAAATTAGCGAAAAATAAAATATTTAAAAAATAGTTGCCCGTATTGTAAAAAATTCGCTGTACCTAAACTTTATTATTGCCTGACTGTATGTGCATATATTTTACTCTTGGTGACGTGCAATAATGTCAATGGAATTAATGTCCTTGACATTAATACATAATTTAAGAGTGATTTCTTGCCTTGTTTCTAATGGGTTGGTGAGGTGTTCTATTTCTTAATTAAACTATTTTTGGAAAATATGCATATTATTAACAAAGTTTTTTTTTTTGCTTTCTTTATTTACAGGTCGTGCTTGTATTTATACTCAGCATTGCATCACTCATTATTTACTTCGTGGATGCATCTAGCGAAGAAGTCGAAAGATGTCAAAAATGGAGTAATAACATTACTCAACAAATCGATCTCGCATTCAATATATTTTTTATGGTTTACTTTTTTATACGAGTAAGTTGATTTTTCGGTTTTTATTTATGTATGAGTGATTTTCGTTTGCCTGAATCCCAACTTTATTGCATAGACTTCTCTTAAATACTTGATTTATAGTACATAAAAATATCGAGGGCATATATTCAATACCCTCAATCTGCAATTTTCACAAAAATTACTTAGTGCGATGTTAAAACCCATTTGGGACTTACCTCTCATCACTGATGTTAATTCTGACTTTGCAATTTATTGGTAAATTCGCCTGTCAGGCGCTTTACAAGTTCAGCATTTAATATCACCGATGACAGTTAAGTTTTAGGTCAATTTTTTTATCAGAATCTCATTTTTTTGGAAAGTGCAGACAGAGGGTATTGAATATAAGCCCTCTATATGAAAATAATAAGTTAATTGTTGAGCTGTTGTGTTTAAACTGGTACAAAATATTTAGACAGATTAAGTTCTAGCTGAAACAAAATGCAAAAGTCTCTGCAACAAGGTAACAAGAAACCAGCTTTTTGTTGGTGGAATCGCCCAACTGTTCAAGCGGTGAGATACGACGCTATTACTAATGGTAGGGTGACTGACTTTTTTTTTACCGATTTCAACAGGTTTTTATTTAAAATTTACGGTGGGTTTTTGAAATCGAGTAAACTGGATTTTTTCCCAGCTAGGTAATTTATATACCAGAGTATAAATGTTCCAAATATTTATTTTTTTTTTTTTAAGAGAAACTAGGACATTTTTATTAACTTTCTATCGGTACCTGAGTGAATGATCGACCTATCCTGGCAGCCCATTTCGAAAACACCCTATCTGATAAAACTTTTCAAGAGCACCAAATTCTGAAATAGGGTGGTTTTCAATGAAATTTTGAAATAAGGCATTCTTCAATCAAATTCTGAAGTAGGGCGTTCTTGAAAAGTTTTCTTGGGTAAGGCGTTTTCGAACTGGTTGCCGAGGTTAGACCATCTTCCGCCCAGGTGTCGATATCTGAATACCCGAAAATTTTCCACTGCAAGAAATTACTTCAAAAATAAAAGGAAAATCGAACGATGGTCGTTCTCAATCCAACGGAACGGTCGGGAAAATGCCAAATCCGAAGTATCAGGACCGTAAGTAGATGGATGTTAGATGAGCCGATTTGAGCGGGTATTTGAAGAGATGGTTATTGTGATCGGGTGGTTTGTGGCCAAATAAACCAATTAAAAGAGAGTTCATTAGCCACTCAAAAAAATCATCATAAACACAGCTTTAACAATTAACTTTTGTAAATATCTGCAATCAAATCCCTAGCTTTTTATCATTTGACATACTGTATACTATGTCGTATCGATTTCTTATGTATCTCTCTCTTTTCTTTACTTTTCCAGTTCATAGCGGCGTCCGATAAACTTTGGTTTATGTTAGAAATGTACAGTTTTGTAGATTATTTTACAATACCCCCGTCCTTTGTATCAATATATTTAGATCGGACATGGATCGGTAAGCAAGATTTGCGCAAAAAATATTGGCTTAACATAAAATATACTAATAAATTCTAAATTATAAATCAAAAGCAATATGTATTGTATGTATGTAAGTATTTAACGTTTTTCCTTTTCTACTTCATGTTTATGCAACACAACACGCACACGACTGCGCACAACATCTGTAAAATACTTCACTTCAAAACAAAAACAAAAATTAATTAAACAAATATCAACACCCACCCATCAACACTGACATACACACGCGCACGCATGTACGTGTTGGCTGATCGAAATGGCTGCATGCAATGGATTTTACTCCAAAAAAAAATGTATTTGTAAAAAAAACAAAAAACAACTTCAATTGGCGCTTCATAAATGGGTTGTTGCAATGCTTCTTCACACGCACCTCGTCACAGGTCTTCGATTTCTTCGCGCGTTACGTCTCATGACTGTACCGGATATTTTACAATATTTAAACGTTCTAAAAACATCGAGCTCGATACGCTTGGCTCAACTAGTATCAATTTTTATATCTGTATGGTTAACAGCGGCGGGCATAATTCATCTGGTATGTATGGATTGAGGAATAAATAATATTGCTCTTTATTATTGTCGTATTTATGTATGTCTATGTATAAGTCAAAATTTTTTCTGTTTGATAGTAACATTTTTACGCTGGTCCAACAATGGTTTACCATTCTTCGTGCACCTACATTTTTGTGAATATTTTCATCTTCATTATTATTATTATTATGTCTACTTTTAATTTTTATTATTATTAGTACTTTTTGTAACAAATGTATGAATAAATGACCGTCAATCGCTTTGAGCAGCTGCCAATTGTTGCCAGGGAATATTTGTTGTATTTGTGCGGCGGTGGTCGATCCTTCCGGGCCAGACTGTCAGCCGCACTGTTAAAAGCACTGTTCATTGTCTTGGCGGTCATTGAAATGAAGACAATAAAAGAAAAAATTTATAATAAATAGTCCAATAGAATAATTCGCCAAAGCTGTAGTGGTGGGCCGTACGATTTAAGTTTGCTGCAAGCAAATGTGGCAAGTTTCAAAGTGCGCGTGGCTGCCACTACTACAGTTGCACAATTGCACATCTTGGAACATGTATGTATGTGTGTATATAAGTACCCACATACAATGTACATACATACATACATGGTCGTAAATGTAGATAAATCACTTAGCCACTCATAGTCGTCGTGACACGCAAATACATGCAATTTTAATCAGAAATACATACATATGTATATGCAAAATCAATTAGTAAAGTATTCGATTTTAATTAATGGTTAGTTAAATGAAATACCAATTTAGCATTTGTATTTAGTCCTTATAGATGCAATCAAACAAAATGTATTTAATAATATTTTCAAAATTATTTTGAATCACTAACAATTGCCCTCATTGCGGATTGTAACTAAGCTCAGATTTGGTTTGTCACAAAGGGTATGTAAAATGGCCACATCTTTTGAAGAACAAAAAACGATTATTGTGATAGGTACGTACCCTGGTCTTGGTTAATTTTTAATTTTATCTTTATCTTTAATATTTTAGCACTCCATATGTGAGTAGTCTACTTACAAAAAGCGTCATGTGATTATATAATAACACTGCAACAACAACTAACATCCAAATTGAATATCTTTATTACCTGAAAATTTGAATAACCAAGAGCCTAATAATATTATAACATAACATAACATAACACAACATAACATTAACAGTCTATACGACCTAAAACAGTTTGCTAAGCTCGTCAGAAGATAGAGACTTTTGAATGTTTATAAATAAGTATGATAGCTACTTACATAGCGCACTTTGCAAGTGGACTACTCATGTGTGCTACCAAAAAAATTAAAATAATATTGTGATAAGAGTTAAAATTTAAAGTTTTACCATTTGCTTTGAACGAACGTTTTCTGCAGCTACTGCTGGGATCACACCTCCCACACATTTCCCAATGAAAATCTTCTGCAATTTTCTGGGCAATTCCGGGAAGTCTTTTGTAAGACAATTGAAAGACAGTAGGCAAGATAAATCCTTAAAAAGACTTTGTTTATTTTGACACGAAAGTTTTTAAAACAGAAGCTCCCTTGCCAATTTTCATGGTGGAAAGCTCTTTTGAGAGAAGCTGCTCCAGCAGTCGTAATTGCCGAGTGACAAGGCACCACTGTTATATTCGAGTGATTCGGGTTCGAGTTCTCAGCTAGCGAAATGTTTTAATTTTTTCGTGTTTTAATTATTAGATTTTGTTTAAAATTTTTTTTTTTAACTTGCTTTATTTTTTTTTATTTTTTTATTGGTTTATTTTTTAATTTACTTTACTTTTAATTTTTAGACTTCATTGTCTTAAAAAGAAAATTTTTCAAATTTAGTTTCATGAAATTAAACTTATTTCATTTTCATTTCTTCAAATAAAATTTTTAGATTTTATTGTTTTAAGAATAACGGGCCTTTAGGAATTTCATTTAGCTTTTAGAAACAAAGATTTTTTACTTGATTTATTTAGATTTAATTGTTTAATAGAAGGAAACTTTTTTAACTTCAGTTAGTTTTTAGAAACAACGATTTTTTTTAATTATTATTTTTTTTTTGTTTATTAAATTTCTTTTTAATTTTTCCTTTTTTTAATTAAATTCTCCTTCACTTTTTAGATTTCGTTTAAAAAATACTTTTTTTTTAATTTAATTAAATTTTTAAGAACCTAAGTTTTTTTACTTTTTTATTAAGTATTTTTTTAATTTAATTTAATTTTATATTTTAGACTTTATTGTTAAAAAAGATTAATTTCTTTTAATTAGTAGAAACTTATTTCATTTTCTTTTTTTATATATATATTTTTTTAAATTTATTTTTAAGATTATATTGTTTGAAAAAGATTTTTGTTTTCTAATTTCATATAATTTTTAGAGACTTATTTTATTTATTTTACTTTAATTTGCTTTTAATTTGGATCTTGTTTAAAAACTAAACATTTCTTTAATCCCATATATTGCTTAGAAACTTATTTTGTTAAGTTATCTCCTTTTTAATACATTTCCTTTTATTTTTTTAATACATATTTCCTTTTTTTAATTAAATTTTATTTTTATAAAACTTATTGCTAAAAGACAAAACGAGGAAATAGCGCATCTTTCAATTAAGTACACTTTCAATATAGTTGCCAGAATTGACAATAGTCCCTTCAAATGCAAAACAACCTTTAGATTATTAACCGACATGAAATTGGCTTCTACTAGTAACTGCTTAGAAAGTATTGTGTTGTGCAGCTTGATAAGGAGTATTTAAGACTGGTCGTACTATCGAACGTAGTAACTCCAAGTATTTTTGGGTTATTCACAAACGGAATTGGTTCGCCGTCGCCGTGAATGCCAAGCTGTAGTCTGGCCTTCTTCGTACAGGTGGTAAAAGGGTTTGCCGATGATTTCGTAGGGGGAAAGGGGGGGGCGGGGGGGGGCTAGGTTAGGCTGCTTGCAGCGAAGAATTGAGAAGGTTCGGAGTGGTTTCAAGTACGAGTCATCAAGTCCATTCCCGGATGCCATTGTCGAGAAGTCGCCCGCATAAGAGACAGTAGAGACTTCCTCTGAACCATGTCAATATCGCTGTAAGTTGCTCTCGCTCTTAAAAGCTGTGTGACATTTCATTCCTCTTCAAGGCAGCACCAAAACGAGCACTGTTACAATCTGTAATGAGGGCCATAATTGTATTTGCGTTTACAATGTGTCTATGTTATGTTACGTTTTTTTTTTCTTGTATTGCTGCATTTATTTAAAATTTAGCTGGAGAACTCTGGCGATCCGCTGGATTTTAATAATGCTCATCGATTATCCTATTGGACCTGTGTCTATTTCCTAATTGTGACCATGTCAACGGTAGGATATGGTGACGTTTATTGTGAGACTGTATTGGGAAGAACATTCCTTGTGTTCTTTCTACTCGTCGGCTTGGTAAGTTACAATTTACTTAAACACACATATACGTACATACACTGCTTTAAAAAACATTTGACAATTTGAAAAAAAAAAATAAATCAAAAAATTTGAAGGTGAAGCAAAAAAACGAAGAACTAAATAAAATTAAAACCGAAAATTTTTAAATAAAACAAGTTGTGAATCAATTGAGAACGCTTTTTTTTTGAAATATCAGGCTACCAGAGAGCGTTGTGAGTTGAAAGGAAAAATTCAAAAATATACACGCGTATTATTTAAATATTGAAACGAGGTAACAATTTAGCAAAACAAAAACATCACAAATTCACCATAAATCAATAATAATGTAAGAACTTCGCCCCCACCTCTGCTTTCTTCCACAATTGAAGCGTTGCCGCAGTAACAGTACTCATTATATTTATAGTGCATATAGTGGCTTAAAATTCAAGTGAGACCTTAAACGTAAAGCTTTTCTTTAGGTATACCCAATATAAAATGCGCTTGGTAGCAGTGGGCTCTCTTGTTATTGACACAATATTTTTTGGTTAGCATGGCAGCAGCAGAATGTTGAATGGTTTACCCATATCCCATTGAAAACTTCTAAATTACTGTATCCCTTGGAGACAATTGGCCTAGTACTATATAATCTTAAAAACAAAAAAAATATATATATATTTATATGAGAAGACAGAATCCTACAAAATTAAAACAATCGTAGTGGTGTGAATGGAATGGAATTTTTTAAATTGTTCTAGATACAAATTTTGATTAAACTAATAAATTATTTTTCTTTAATAATTAGCTTACAAATGCTTAACCATCAAAATAATGAAAAAATAAAAAAATTTGTTTGTATGTAAAAATTTATTAGTGCCAACAGTTATGATATTTTTTATGATCGTTTTCTTGTTATGGCATATTAACAGTTTAGCTTATAAATATGTATACATCCACACATTCAATAGCGATCACCGATTACCAAAACATATTCCCCTCCCTTTAAGCTTTTATAGTATTTTCAATGCGAGACCCCTCAAAATAAGTACACCAGTTGTGTTATTGTTACTTATCTGACTTTGCCCCCGAGACTTTTGGCGCGAATTTTTAGTGAAATACTGTTTTGGAAATTCTAAATTAGAAACAGCACAAAAAATATTTAATAGAGAAGATGTAAAATTTAACTGTGAAACATATTTAAAATCTTGTGCTGTATTCCCACTGGGCGTTGAAGTGTCAAATCAACAAATTTGTATCATTAAAATACTCTCATGTGGAAATAAACTTAAAATTGTCATTACAATTCTTCTCATTTAATACCCAGTGAAAATCCAGCAACTCCAACACAAAATCCAATGTAATTTAACCAAATTTATGCACAGGTTTAATTTTAATCCATGCTTCGCTGCTCTTCTATTCCACGCTTCGACATATGACGTCGAAATTACACAAATATCCAAAATTTTTAGATTTCACATTATTTTGAAATACTTCTTTTTTTTATTTAGTTTCATTAAATTTTGCTTTGGTAGTGATTAATACTTCTTTAATATATTCGTTGTTCAAAAGCATGCAATTCAGTTTGCTTTCTACTTAAGTAACACAAATTAAAAATATTCCTATTTAGCAAATTTCGTTCATGCACATTTTCAATACAATAAGTTTTTTTTTTTTAATTTTTTTTAAGCAGCCCACAAGAAAACGTATTTAAGTGGTCGTACTCGCAAGCTCGTTTGCTCAAAAAGTATCAAGCGAAATGTTCAAAAATTCGAAATTAAACACATGTTATTTTTATCGATATAATTCCTAGTCCTAGGTTCGAAATATGTATGTATCCCCTGCACCGGAAATATTTTTTATAGTTTTCAAAGTCCCCAAGACAAAACCTACAATTTGCCACTGTGCCCAAACCAATATGTCGCATACGAGGTAGCTGATAATCGGTTAAATAATTACTACATATTATAATCAGTGTATAACCTGTTGTCAATATATTTAAACGTTATTCTTTCCATCTAAATTATGTCCAAAGAGCCTGGCCTCATTTACTCTCCATAGCGGCTTCAGTATTTACTGCATTCTGAGTTTACCAATTGAAAGGTTTAATATTTCAAAGAAAACTGGCGGAAAATACAAACAGTTTCCGGTTCTAGAAAAGCGATCGTGGAACTTTTTGGCACCCAACTCCTTGGCGAGCTCAATCCTTCTCTTCCGTCGGTGCGTGGGTGCAAACGAACAATAGCACTCGGCGACGAAGTCTCTCTCCCACCACAAATCCGACAACAAATTTGCGCTCTCTTACTCGGCGCTTCCCTGCAAAAATCGCGACTACTCCATGCATGCGTGTAAAGAGTACTCCCTAAGGACCAAAGAGTACTCCAAAATTAACCACAATTCATATAAAAAATATGGTCCAATTAACATTGCGATGTCCTAGGGCAGGACCATATACTCCATCCCTGCATTACATCAGAGTAGCACAAAACTACTCCAACATATTAACAATGGGCATTGTTGTTATATTTTTTCGTTTGTACACGCTTTTGTTCTTCACTTCTCAAATGCTTTTTCGAAATTAATAAAAACCAAGACAAAAATTAAAAATTACATGTTGCCTCTGACGGTATTCGAACCCGAACATGCTGGGAGCTAAGAACTAACAGCGAGCATCTCTACACGTTCAGCTACAGCCAGACATGCAAATGTGCTTTCAAATGCTCAACTTCAATCACGTTTCGTTAAAACACGAGCAGTGATCGGATAACAAACAATAAGCTGGCGCAGAGACACGAGTTGGTCCGCTACAGCATGACAGAGGAACACTTTTGTAAGTACTCCAATTTACCACAAATAGAGTACATGGTCCAACGATTTTTGCAGGGTTTGCCTTGGCGGTGATGTTAGCCTTTGTCTTCACGAGGACATCAACTAGTCGGGCAGGTCACCTTTCCCATTAAGGTTACGTACATGCCAGGTCTAATCCTTTAAGTTATAGAACTTTAAAAGTTCGCCGTGATCGTAATCAAATTAAAATGGTCTTATCCGCCGCAACAATTTCCTTTACATTGAACTATGATTTAAGTGAACTTGGAGAATTTTTTATTTTTTTGAGTACCTCGTTTATAGTTATGGCGATACGATGGTGAATTGGCGTTGCTGACTTCAGTCAGCCATTAAACTTAGCATTGTTCCACCGTCTCGCCCTCTTCAAGGCAGGATGGGAAAATGGACTTGTCATGTACGCTTATCACAGTCAGGGGTAAGCGTCACGTGCAGTGACCAGTCAGCAGTCTAACAAGTTTTCTGCAGTCTCGTCTTCTCGGTGAGAGTAAAAGACCTTCTAAAATTGAAGGCAACATAAGATTTGCCCACCTCCAGCCCTTCGATGCCTTCCAATCATTGCTGAGCGAAGTATTCATCCACTTTCTGATAGTGGCTTCGATGGGCGAAGGTAGGTTGCGGACCGATGAATATCTGGTCTGAGCCAACTCGTTATGTTTGCCAACATAATTTAGTCTATACATGCATTGCCGACTAGTTTGGAAGTAGTTAAGTTAATTATGAAAACAGCTTTTCCACGTAAATCCTGTAAAATCCTGCGAAACCTGCAAATCGTACTGCTGCCGGAACGCAACTACTAAATAAATTAGTACTTTTCTCTTCGGCATCGTTTTGACCTTAATCGACTAAATCGCATATTATGCCTAAAATTATGCATTCATGAAATCTTGTTGCTTTTTGAGCAACTGAGCCAAAGTATTACAGCATCATTACAAAATTACTGTAAAAAATACTTAATAGATTTTTATTAAAAACAGGTATTCAAAGGTGTATAGGTTAATATATGCAAACTATTTCCAGTAATCAATACCAAAATATTCAAAATGCTTTTTACTTCGCATAGTAAAAGTACCATTTTCGCGCCGCTAGTTATTACCGCGATTTTAGGACTCAACTTAGTGGAGATACATATCTGTATTTCTCACATATTTTTATACAAAACTACTTAAGCACTAAAAGATACTTTTTTTTCTTTATCGAATACAAACATAAAATAAATCATATGAAATTCTAGGCAATGTTTGCCAGCAGTATACCGGAAATAATAGAGCTCGTCGGTAGTGGCAATAAATACGGCGGCGAACTGAAAAGAGAACATGGAAAGAGGTAGTCTATTTTAAAAATCAATCACAAAAACAATAAAAAAAAAATAACCATTTGCATAAATATATATGTGTTTGTAGTACTAAAACCAAAGTATACATCTAGTAAATATTACATTCCTACATATTACATAAATATATATTTATATTTATATACATTTACATAGTAAATCAGAATAAATAAAAGATGAAAATAATTCAAGAGAAAAAAAAACGCTGACATTACTCTTTTCTGCATAATATAAAAATCCATCATATTTTTTAACACATCTACATACATAAATACATAGACATTTTTAAACTAAAACAAAGTTAGAATAAGTAGAAGTAACAGTACTATTTTTGGTTTATCTGTAGCTTAACGAGCAATTTCTTCCCTTACTTAATGTTCTGAGCTATAAAAGATTGTAACTATATGCCTTTATATGCCTTTATATGTATGTATTTATGCACTTATTTGGGCAGAGGTTTTTCACTAGTACAGGGTTCTCTCTAGCCAAACAATCGATTTTTAGATTGATTCAAATCGACAAAGAAGATCGATGCGAAAAACCGTTTACAAATTAATCGATTTTGCATGATCGAAACATATGGTTCTAGTGGCGAAATTTGCAATACCGGATAAAATTTTTATGAGAAATAGAAATTTTTTTTAAGCTATATCAATTGCAAAACATCAAATTTAAATTGAACTCAAAAATATGGCATTACCATATAATTTTACATTTCGTTGGGAATTATTTGTTCTAACTTAAGTATTGCTAGGTACAGATATTTTCATTGAGTAGCCCAATTTTAAGCGAGATCCCAGAGGGACATTTTCTCATACGGTCATGCGGAAATTTAGGCGCTATCTTCTTCCTCAGTTAATTTGCAAAAATGTGGAGGCCTCAATTTCAATGGCTGGTAAATTACACAAACATGAGACCGGGAATGAGATAGCGGATGCTGAATGGATCGGCAAGGAGATAGTTGTTGAACACCATCTTTGTGAATGCAAACGCTTGCAGTGTGAGGCTAGAAACGTTTGGCCAACTATTACTGCGGAATATTTCAGAGTGCAATCGACTTTCTCTTTATGATAAACTAAAATTCGTCAAAACTGCAAAGTGGCTGTAGATTTTTATGAAAACGAGGCTTCTTTTTCTATATCGTTTAAGTAAAGAAAATATACGAACTTTTGTCCATGGATTTAATAAAGTTTTTGGTCAACCGCAGTTGGGATACACAAATGGTTCACATTTAACTTTTTCTGTTGTCCTGGGTACATTCTTTCCGGTAATTTTTGCTTAAATAAAGTGCAGAGCACGTGCTCCACTGTCCCATTTACACAAAAAGCAGCGCAACTTAGTGTACCCAAGAAAAAAGTTTAGTAATAGGGTTGTCAATGTTACTAAGTAAATTAAACCGTCATCCTTAGAAAAACAATCGACGCAAGTGTGATGGCTATATCTCGTATAAGATCAGTGAGGCGCTCCTGATTTATTAAGTAGTAAAGGCGTTTTGTCATTTTCGTCGGGATAAAAGTCCGAATGAAGTCCATAAGAAGGTTCCAAAGTTGGAGATGAAGATGGTTCCTTGCCTTTGTTAGCTGACGGTTTTTTCAGAAAAGAGAATGGGCTTGTGAAGAGAACTAGCGTCAGAGTATTGTACAGAAATAATAATCGGTAACGTGGTTCGTGGTTTCTCGCCAAACGACTGGCTGGAAAAATTGTACCGTAGAAGTATTTCCATGAGACCAATCAAGCAAATTTGTATAGCGCGTTATACAACAATAGTGCAGTCGCCAATATTTGTCAATATTTTTAATTCCCATTTTGAAAAAATCTCGGTAGCACTTTTTGAAGTATGTATGCCGAAAACGCTTTCTATTATTCTTTGGAGTATATTTTCCGCAAACATTGCAAAATAAATCACGTGAATTAACACACTTACGTGGCATGGTTTCCAAGCTATACCCGATATTTTATGTATCAACACGTAACCTTTTAAAAACATGATTACTGCGGAATTCGAACTTAAAATAATAAAAAGGAATTTGTTGTATTTATGAAAGTTAATATTATCGATATGAATTATTTAGGTGAGCCAGTGGCCCTTATCCAGTGTTTTTACAAGTCGTGTTGTTGCCGCGAAATTATTCTCCACCATTTATTCCAACATGCAAAAATCTTTAATAACTGACTGCAGCTCTTTTATGCCCAGTCGTTAATTTACAAACTTTTATAGCTCTATCGCCTCTCAAAATTATGACAATGGATACAATTTTTTTGACAAAAATAGCACATCAACAATTGTACCAATTTTGACTATTTTTCTTTTGCTTTTTTTAAATTTCCTTAATTTTTTATTAAAGTGCAGCGCCTTATCTAACAAAAATTTATCTATTAAAAAATTGCACAAACTTTTCATCCCGAATTTTTTAGCAACTTCAAACTTGCACTTTATTTTACTAAAATTTAATAAGCTTTAAAACTGCATAACAAAAATTATTCTAGAAATTAAAATTAAAATGCTTGGAATTGGGATGAAAAATTTGTGGAATTTTTATAATTTTTGAAAAAAAAAGTCTGGTATTTGTTAGATAAAGATAAGTGTTGAGGTGCTATCGTTTTGTCGAGGGCTGTACGTACATACATTAAAACACACTGAAAGAGGAGTCTATGTAGTTGCATGTGACACGCGCTTACTAAATTACACTTTAATTTAAAAAAATTAGTATTTTTTATTTTTGCAATTTAAATTTAATTTTAACTGGTTCCTGGTCTCAACAAAAAATATATTTTTTTACACTCTTCCTTTTAACATTGAAACAATTGTCGCATTTAAAGCTGTGTGTGGCGGCAAACACGTTTTTGTGACAAAAACTTTTCTAAAATTTTCTTGCTATTCCCGTATAAAAACAAAAATATTGCTGAAACATTTTTCGAGTCAGAGCTAATTATTTATTCGCTTATATTTAAGATTGCTGTAATGTACAAAGGCAATGCTTTTTTGTAACACTTTTCTAGAAATCAGGGTCAAACGCATTTTTGTTTTGAAATCATTAGTCTGTTACCCTTTTATTTTAGGCGTTTTCATGATCTACTAAAAAATACAATATACTTACATAAATAATTTTTAATACAATTGCACCAACTAAAAATCATAAGCATATAGAATTTATAGTCAATATAAAACAAAGTTACTAAGTTTGCTGCTAACCGCAAAAATACCTGGTATACCACGAGTTATAATATTTATTATAATAGAATTGAAAATTTCAAGTAAACCTATCCCAATTTTATTACACATTTTCCGGATTTTCGTAAAATGGATCATTATTTTCGTGTCGTTTATTTGTCGTTTCAATTTGCATACCTCAGTCATTCTTCTATTAAGCGTTTATACATTTTTTTTTTATAACTGCATTATCACCAACATTTATATTGGAATACAATGTAGTTCGAGTATTCCAAGAATGCAGTATATCTTAAAGACTTTTAATGTAAATTTCGTATCATGTATTTTTCGCGCCAACCAAACCCATATTCACTAAACTTGAACTAAAACTGAAAATATACTACATACATAAGTTAAACCTTCATAAGTAGATACATACATATATCGACTGCTGAGTGGAAGATCGACCTACATATCTCGGCAGCCAGATGGAAAACGGCCTATCTCAAAAAACATTTCGAGAACGCTCTATCCCAGCTGCCGATTCAAAAACGCCCTTTCTCAGCACATTTTCAATACATTCTGAGATACGGTGCTTTTCGAAATAAAATTCATTCAAATTTTGAAGTAGTGCTTTCTTGAAAAGTTTTCTTAAATAGGGTGTTTTCGAACTGGCTGCCGTGATAGGTTAATGTTCCACCATCGTTCAGCCATCGATATATACATTTATGAACGTTCTAAAATCGTTTCCTGGCATCATCACTTGTAATTTGTAGGCTTATTTATTGCGATATTTTTAACTCCCTTACTTACAAGAAATTATAGATTTCAGTTAGCGAATTTGAATACATTAAGAGCGTTATATTAATTCTTTTCAGACGAATGATATTAATAGAAACAAATATGTATTATAAAGCATCCGCATTGTTTTAATATTTAAATTTCGATGTGTAGTCTTATGTTTTCAATTGTTGCTTTAATTAATTTAGTTAAAAATATATGCATAGGTGTAACTCTTATCACCATAGCACTGTTACCGAGTGTACTTTTACTAGTACTATTTAAGCAAAAACGTTGTGGAAATTTATATAGTAAAAAAAATTCTTAAATTACGTTCACGTTGATGTGTCTTATGTCGGTGATGATAATGAAAAAATTAATGAAAATATACCCCTTCTAAAATGGAGGAAAATGATTTTATCAGAAAACGCAAATTTCCAAACTACCAAGTCGGGGATGCTCTATCCTTTAGTCGTATTACCCACTTCCGGTCGAAACTGATCGGAAGTCCATTTTTTTTTTTAATGGGATATACATCCAGATTCAAAGAGGATATACATACAGATTTTGCGCGTGAAAGACATACATATACTTTTCTTAAACTTCAAATTTACATAAAAGTTTAAAAACTTGTAAACTTTTTTATGAGAAGTTTCCGTTTTTACGATAGTGTCTGACACGCTCACATCTGCTGTGCGCATTTCTTCACAACATGGTTATTAATGTTGATTGTCTTCGAGGTCAGGAATGCTCTGCTTCTTTTGTCACAAGTAAAGACGGCTCTCCAACTAAGGGTTTCATTGGAAATTGTTTTTTACTTATTCTGTTTTGAATTTTTATATGTCTCGTGTTCCAAAAAATAAAACTCGTTCTTTTGTGGCCACGTTCTGGACAGCGTTTTTATCTGGAACTTTTTGCTTCTTGTAGGTCTTCAGTACGGCTATTTTTTTAGTTCTACGAACAAAAGGTTCAAAGGTCAATTTCCTTTTAGAAATGCTTGAAACTTTCTTCAGTGTGGACAGAACTTTATTTGCCTTTTGGCGAACACTTTAATCCTTCTGGAAACCTTCTTTCGATTGAGATTCGTTTTAGATCGTTTAACAACCCGGGAAACCATTTCTCTGTCCTTTGATTTATTTCTAAAGGACCAATGATGCTAGTTTTCAAAAATTTGTCTTATATTTTCTCGCATACCAATTCCCTTGTAATTTTTGCGTTTTAAATGAAAGTACGCTCGGTCATTTACAGTCGACCAAATGAGACACATACAATCAATTTTATTTGAATTTTTAAACAACACAATATGGGAAAAAGTTCGACGAAAAACTTTTAACCTTTTTTTTTCTAGGAATCAATTTAATTGCACATTCCTAGGATATGCTACATAGTATGGTCTAACTTTAGTATTTCAATGCAAAAGTTACGCGACTACGCGATGCATAATTTTTAGAAACCAGAACAGCAGGAATATAAGCGTTTGAAAATTAAAAAAAAAAGTATATATGTATACATAAAAGCGAACACTCGGTAACGTGCGTTATTATATCAAACAAAATTTAAAGAAAACCAATATTATGGCCATCCATTTAAGCATCGAACCATTTTTTTTTATTTTTACACACATAGTCATTAAGGGTGTCCCAAAATTTACACAAGATTTAAATTAAGTAGAAAACTCGTCGGGTAAATGACCTCCACGGCTTTTCTTCCAGCCTTATTTTCAAACACTTTCAGATGGAAATTCGCACTAAACTGTGAATGTATTTGTTTTTCGAAAATCGTATCGTCGGTGATATTGCAAAACGGTCTATGTGTATTAGTACCCTTGACAATTATATGGTCTCTTACTTGCACCGGAATGCATCTGCAAATCGACAAAACCAATGACAAAACTGTCTAACTTTGGCTGGTGAAGATTAACTATTGCTAGAAGCGATCAGATACAGATAAAAGATCAGTTCAAGCACCAGAGGTAATAAGTGACATAGAACGTTTTGCAGTATCACCCACGATATGTGAGCCCTTTTCAACAGCAATATTGAGCTTTTTACAATTTGTTTTTTTTTTTTTTTCAAGAAAAATGTTAAACGCAAAAAAAAATTATAGCTGATACTTCGAAGATCCCATTATCTCCTCATCAGACTTCTTTCTCTAGACTTCAGCAGAAATTCAACCCGCATCATCGATATGCAAAGTTTCATCTCTCTCTCTAATTACTTACCTGGCTTAATTCAATAATGCAGCCAAATCAGAATTAGAACTACCAGAATTCTAAATCGAGGTAAATGACGTGAAAAGTCGTAGCAAAAAATAAAATGCTGTAATAGATTTTTTACGTATCCTTCATTTGCCGGAAGAACGTCATAATCAAAATATACGGGTATATTGGAGCGTATTCTTGTTTTCGTACGGGTCGAAAATCATGAAATTTTCCCGTAATTTTCTTTACAAAAATTTCAAAATTTCGAAAGAGCGGTAAAAAGTTTCTTAAAAATTACGATTTAGCCGTCAATATCGAAAAAAAAATATGAAAGTTAGTAGGTAATGTCACATAAACTTAATCTGAAATCAAATTTACATTATTTTGAAAACTAAGAGACATCTTGGGCGGATTTTGGTACACCCTACATATTATGATAAGCAATTATTATAACTACATATGCTTAGTATTTTCAAAAATGTTCGTTATGCACATGTTCAGTATTTCTTTTTTTTTTTTTAAGTACATATCTACCAACATAGGTATGCTGCTTCAAAAGTTTATTTCATTTACTAAGTAGTTATTTTATGAAAGCACCGTTCTCAAAATGTATACAATAATACTCTGTGAAAAAAAAGTAATGGCCACGCATTCGAGGTTTACATTTTAAGCGGTTACTTTTTATACTTTTCCTGCTCCATTTAGCAGAAATACTATAGCCGTTCAGCATAAAGTGAAAATGGCCGTTGATTTTAGGATTTTAAACTTAAAACTTTTAAGAATTATCAAGTGACAAATTTACAAAAAAAATCTTCATATTACTTTTAACACTTCGTAAATCTTTATGATGCTGTTGTTAATAGTCAGATGAATCAATTCCATTTTTTACTCCACGAGCACTTTAAAAAGTGCTTAGAAAATTCTTAATTATTTGCCCTTTAACCAATAGATGGAAGACATTGGGCCTAATATTTACTTAAAAAGTGAGCTTAAACTCGAACTCCATTTTCGGTACAAATTCGTGAGCTTCAACGCTGCAAAAACTTGTTCTAAGCTGAAGCTCACTTTTTATGCACGAGGCTTTTTGAGGAAAAATTTGTGAAAATTTTAATATTAAATTTAGTTCGCTAGTTTGCTACTTTGGAGTAAAATATGAATTTTCTTAGAGAGATACGGCTCAATGCACAACAATTTTCAATAATTTTACCGAAGAGGTACTTCGTAACTGATTCTTTCTCCATGCTCAACATAATAAATATTAAATAGTGTTTCAACCCAAGTTTTTCTTAATAATTCAGAAGCGTTTTTTTTTAGCAAAACCTTAGCCCTATTTTTCTTTTTAATAAAACTTAAATACCAATTATTACAGCAATTAAAAAATAAGAAAATAAATTAAAACCCCCCAAAAAACAGAAAAAAATAGATTCCCCAAACTTTGACAAACTTTGTATTCTCACGATGTTGAAATTATTATTACCTATGTTTATAGCATTTTGTCAGATTTCCAGTAGGCGTTAAATAAAATTCGGCATAATGAGTTTTATTTTTAACGTAATGACGCCCAAATTCGCCATTAAAATCTTTCAACATCTAATGCCTAGTGAAAACTCGGTATTACCGTTAGAACACTTTTCATAATTTGTGCCATTTTAATGCCCAGTGCGAATTTGGCATTAGAGACGAAGTTGAAAATAACTTTTTCCTAAATTTTTGTGAGTGTTCATAAGGAGTAAATATTTATTTCAGATTAAAAAATTTTGTGAACTAAGAATTTTTAATATTTTGTGTTAGTTAGTTAGGAATCAATAAATATACCTTTTTTTATGTTTTAAAGGTAAAAAAGAAAAAAAAATACATTTGACATTTTAAGACAAAACATACACTAAAGCTGGTTCTGAGGCTAAAAAAATCTGAAAAGTCTGAATAAATTTATTTTATTTTTTAAAGGGAAAAAATAATAAAAAAAAAAATACATTTGACATTTTAAGACAAAAAATACACTAAAGCTGGTCCTGAGGCTAAAAAAAATCTGAAAAGTCTGATTAAAAATAGCGAAAAGTTCAAAAAAATAATAATCGGAGAAAATTGTGAAAAACAAAAAACATTGAGGAAGCACGAAAAATCACGAATCGTATAATTTTTTAACAAAATAGTATTAAGAAAAATGTTCAAGCCACAAGAATATATACAAAACTCAAAATTTTTTGTTTCCTTAAATTATATTGTATTACTAATTTATTGATTGAATTTTTATGAAATATTGATTGAATTTTTATTTAAAATTGGCTTCATTATTACATGACTAATAAGGTACATATTTGGATCTTAGGTCTTCTTAGGTGTCTTGACATATTTCACATAAGACACATTTTTCAGTTTTAGTCAAGTCGGTTGCTGAGGGTTAAAACTAACTTTTATTCACACAAAGTTTTGGATTAGATTCAGTTAAATTATGTACATTGTATAATTTCACTATAAATCAATCTATTTATATACAATTAGTAGTCTTCAAATTGTAGTGTAGGTAATTTCCATCTCATCAGCCGCTTTATGCACTTTCACTAATACAGATCCATAAAAAAAAATTGTCTCCTACATAAATACTAATAATTTCAGTTAATCCACATTCGATTCATTTCATGCGCACTTACTCATAAATACTTTGTACTTTATTTACCAAATATTCTCTCTTACACTTCGCTCTCTCTTTCGCTCCAAAATGCCTCTTAAGTACACACTAGCGTACTGTAAATAATTTTTTTTATTAACTTAAAAATTTCGCACTCCTCAGAAACTATTAGATTTTCGAAAAGTAAAACTACAAATCACCACGTATTTAAGTAGGTATGTATGTAGGTATTATTTATTCATCGTAATTCAATAGTTGAGAAAGTAAAGAAGTTCGTTTCTTTAGTCTTTCGATCGATATTTACTTATATGTACTTTTATTCGTAAACTATTTTTTTTTAAGCTAGCAAAATATGAAATAAATAGGCGCATCACCGTAAATAACATCCATAACTACCACACTCGTAAAGCAGCATTTGTGTATATACTAAATTTTAAAGGAGAAAATCATTAACGACACCTACGATTTAGCGCGCCTTTAGCGAGTACTTAAAACATGAGTAAATATGTACTAATACTGTTATTATTGCAGCGTAAAAAGTAACTAAAATCGAAATCAAAAATTTTTTCTCTAATACTTTTGTATAAAATTTTTTGCCTTCGCTAATAAGTAATTAGTAATTAAATCTTTTTTATAACAAATTTTTCGCAGAACAAAAAACAAAATAAAAGTATTTCTTGTTTGTATGTGTGTGAAATGTGTGCAATCTTTGAGTGTGTTAGTATACCTAAGTGAATAGATTTATTTTGTATAGTTTTGTCCACTGCGTACAACTGTTTCCTGCGCCCACAAGGGAAAAAATAATAAAAGTATTTATAAAGAAAGCAACGCTGACGTACCGCAGAACCGCAGAAAAAGTGAGCAAAACAATAAGCGTTGGTGAAGTGCAAGCGCCGCTAAGCGTGCTAAGTATTGAAAATATTAATTTTGAAGCTGGCATTAGGACGAACAGGCAGCGGCTGGTAAAAAAAAATAAATAAAAAAATAAAAAAATCAATAGGCAAAAAATTGTTTTGCAATTCTGCGCGTCTGTATAAAAAGAAAAAAAAAACAATAACATTAAGGAAATGTAAATTTATTCCCTTGCCCTGTGAATATTTGTACATAATTTTATAAATATATACAAATTCCTATATATATATATATATATATGTAAATGTATATGTGTGTTAACTTTAGGCTGTGTTCGCTAGTTGGATACCAGAAATCACTGAACTGGCAGCGCAAAGAAGCAAATATGGTGGAACATATAGCAAGGATCCTAGAAAAAGGTACACCAACCACTGCGTTGTACCGCCCTAGCGTAACGCTCAATACCCAAAATACACTCATTCCAAAACATCCATATAGTTATTTTATAAACAAAATACTCATACAACAACAACAATAATAATAATAATACAGCATTACTTATTTAGCGTAATAAGTGATTAAGTAAACAAAAAAAAAAACAAAAAATCCATTCAATATGCAACGAGATAAATTCATTTTACACACCCGAATTGAATTGGTTGCCATAAGCCGAATAAAACCCTAAAATAATACACACTCAACTCGATTAGCTTAACGAGTTTAGAATTTTTTTAAATGATTTTTTTTTTTCGTTATATTCTTCTTCTTATTTTTTAATGTTTCTTTTCATTTTAACTTAATGTACTTTCTTCATTTTTTTTTCATCTTTTGTTGCTAATTATTTCGACACTTTTGATTTCTTTCTCTTTCGCTGAACGAGACTTACAAATGAGATTTGTATGTACTACCCTAATACTGCAGCAAAGTCAACGAATTTTGTTTTCCAAAAGCAATATCAAGCGTAAAAGCATTTAAAAATAATATAAACAAATAATTCTACCAATTTCATTTTTGGCGCTTCTGCGCAAATATGAATTTTTTAACTTTTTATTTCTTGAAAATGCTTACCCATATCCAACGCATTTTTGAAACAGAGTTGTAGCCATTTTTGTTTTTTTTTTTTTAAATAATGAAATTTTTGTACTATGTATGTTCAAGTCCTTAACTTAATCAAAAAGTTTAGCGAAATTCGAAAAAAAAGCAGTTGCAGCCAAAAACGAAAAATAAGTAATTAGAAATATCAGTAAGGCATTGGTTTCTTGGTGGCATGTGTTTCTACTACTTTACTTATGTGTTTAGCTATACTTACATACATACACATACATACTATATTATATACCACTGGCGAGTATGTAGAATCAGAACGGTAATAATTTCGTTAGGCTAGCGCTTAGCCAGGATTGATCGATAAAATTCATATAAAAAATTTTTATTAACATAAAAGTAAAACAAAAATTATTAAAAAGTGCTGGTTTTGAGTTTTGAATGTGTGTACATATTTTTTAATGCAAACATAAATGAGCCGAAAAATTGCATACAATTTTACATTCAATTTTGCAACACCTAAGTTTTGTTTTTGTTTGTTTACAGCTTTGTGAATATTCATCTGCTTTATTTTGCATATACATATGTGTGTAGGTACAGTAGTCCACAAAATAATAGGAGTGCGATATTTTGACCAGTTGTGGCTATTTGTCCTTTTTGTTTATTTAATGCTTACTACTTTTATTTATAAAAGTCCAGTTGGCTTTACAACAAACTCCATATAAATTCAGATTTCCAACTTTGTACAAAAATTATAAAAAATCTGCAAATTTTTACCAAATCTTCAAACTTTTATTCAGAATCTTTAGAAGATATTTGTGGTATGCAGTTTTGTAGCCCATTTGAAGTTTCAACTTGCTAAAAATCCGGTTGCTTGTTGAGAATTTTTTTGGTTGATGGTGTTACACGTTTTTTCCATTCAAAGTAGAGATGGGCGCGGGTTATCGGGACCTGCGGGACCCACAGTACTGATTTCGAGATGGCCGGGATGGGCGGTATCGGCAAGGTCCTTTAAAATTATGCGGACGGGACGGGACCAAAATCCTTTCCCGAAACTCCCGATAAAACCTCCATGCAACCTCCGCAATTCAGAAAATCTCCTTAAAAAACGATATGTGAAATATGCAATATTTCTTTTTTTTTTTTATTGGGACGAAAACGAAAAGCAAAGCAAAACAAAATAATCGGAAGATGCCAGATCTTTCATTATTTTCTTATTACTTACAGTTAATTTGAAACACATATAATTTTTTCTTACGTGCCCAACTCTAATTCAAAGCTTGTTCGACAATTTTCTTTTCTTCGTACAAATTTGGAAATCTGAATATATTTATAAGGTGTTTGTTTTGTGTAGCCAGCTGAACTTTTATGAAAAAATAATAAACATAAAAATAAACAAAAGACAAATAGCCAAAATTGGTCAAAATTGTGCACTTCTATTATATCGTGGACCACTGTCTATTTTGCAAAGCTAAAAATTAAACAAAAAAAATTCAATTTAGTTCTACAATTCCAAAAAGCATCCCCAAATTGTTTGCCTAGACAATTATGAAATGAACATATTTTCGCTTTTACTTTTTATTTAATTTTTATTTTCACATTTTTAAATTTTATTTTCTTTTAAATTTTGCAATCGCGCTTTTTTGCAGCGCACGTTCTTAAGGCTGGAATTCGCTTTTTAATGTCCCACTGCTACGAAATACAATTAAAAAAAAAAAAAAACACATAACCGTTATTCGTTCTGCCCCACAACACGTGTAGCGATCACCGTGAGTTATTTTTTTTTTGTGATTTTTTGCTCAAATGCGATTTGCTCTTCCTTCTACTTAAATAAGATTTACATACATTACTGCATATATTTTTCTCTGTTTTTGTTACAATGCTTAATTGTGTACTAAAAGAAATAAATATCCATTGTATTTATATTATTTTACGTGTTTTTATACATACATACATATGTAAGTATTCAACTCAATTTTATTTTCGCTCGCTAATTACACCCCACTCGCTTCTTGATGTAAGTAAATGTTTGAAAGCCATAAAAACTGCTGACGAAATGTCTTTTTTTAAATCTTCAACTTTTATAAAAACTCCGATATTCCGATATTTGCAGCAATCTGTGACTTAACTATCATCTCTGATGTTGGTTCTAACATTGAAAGCTAATAATAAATTCCTCCAACAAGCGGTAAATAAGATTAACATTATCTGCATCGATGACAGTATCAGTGATGCCAGATTGTGGGTAATTTCCCTATTTGAGGGATATTTTGCAACAAAAATTATTAAAAGGGAAAAAAGGGACATTTCATACAAATAAGGGATTTTCTTTTGATGCAGTTATTGTTGCATAATTGATCCAAATTCAAGAATATTCGACATTCTTACGTAATTAATCTTTCTGAAGATGTGATGTGGAGTGAAATGGCATATAATTGTTAAAAAGTATAAGGACAATTTCGAAAATTTACGTTAACCAATTCAAGCGCTGAGTAAGAAAGAATCTTTTCAGTTGTAACTGGTGTTTCATGTAAAAAGCGGAACAAATTATCTGATGAAATGGTTAATAGCACATGAATGTGCTTCAGTTTTAAAAAAACCAACAAATTTTTTTAGGCCCTTAGTGAGTGAGCAAAAAAATGAAAGTGAAGCCGGCAGGCAATGGCAAACCTCCGAGTATATTCCTGCCATGAAAAACCGATTCTCATCAAAATACACTCGCCATTCGGAGTCGGCGTAAAACTGTAGGTCGCTCCCCTTTGTGTGACAACATCAAGGGGCACGCCACAAATTGGAGGAGAAGCACATATGTGTAAGCGCCAATTATTATTATTATTATTTTATATGAATTTTACTTCTTTACTACTGAAACATGTATATGATTAAATTCGTTGGGAATTTTGTGGTATAAATTTTTAAGCTGTGGGTAATTGAGGGATTTTTTCCCCATTTTCGTGGGATTTTTAACAGAGAATGTCTGGCATCACTGGACAGTATCAGCCTAAAAAAAAAAAAATAAACACTTTGAAATGTTTGTGTTTTTTTTTCGCTATTCTTTGGCCTAAAAACAAATCATACAGAACAATTTCATTGAGCTTGAGGTCGTTTCTAATGAAAAATTAATGTGGAAAAGCAAAAATAGTTTCATAATTCGGATACTTTCTTCCACGTCGCTCAAGAGCTGGAAGCTCGAAAGCACATTTCATACATTTTTTTTATTTAATTGGTTTGTTTACGAAATTTTAGAACTTTACGACTTTTCCAGTTTAAGAAAGTTAGAGCTATGCAACTTGAATAGTGATATTTTTTCATCAAAATTTGGCCTTTGCGCAAAATTATCGCATTTTACAAAAACCCAATTTTTACAGGAAAGTGTTTATTTTATTTTGCTCTGCTTTGGCTAGCGCGAGCAATACCAAAGTTTAGGTTTGCTGAGATAAATCAGAAATATGACTAAACGCAAAATTTCTTTGTAGAAAGGTTTTCACATTCTAATTTCGTTGCACATACGATAACTTCGCCCACAAGACAAAATTCATTGTCACATGCGATAAAATTAAAGTCAATTTTTAAGGTAGCTATTGGAATTTAAGCCGTGATATTTGAACAGATGATGCGTTCTGGGGTGTAGGTAAAACTTGCATCAAAATGTGAATTTCGTAAAAAATTCAACATACGATACTTTTGAGCAAGAGGGTCGATATCTTTATTTTTAGGCATCAGAGAAACTTTATTTTAGTCTGATTTTTAAGAATGAATCAGTTCTGAAGAAAAGTGCTGCAAGCGGAGAAAATAGCTTGGCTACTTGGTTTTTACGCTATTTCTTTTTTTTTAACTAAACTAGAAAAGAAATCAGGTTAGTTTTTTATTCACTCTCTTAGAGTCAAGAAAATGCAAGTTCTCAACTGAAAAAACTACCATTTTTAAGTCGTCCTTCCAAGTCCGGCCAGAAAGAAATGTCAATTTTGAACAGGCAATAGTCAGATTTGATTTCCTCCGTCTAGCGCCCGACAAGGAAACCTATCGAGGCCCTAGACACAAAGGTGACGCTCGCTCTAAGCAGCCACTGTCCAGTGATTCTAGACAGCTTTCGTCTAATGAACTGTGCACTTATTAATCAGAATTCTCGTACTGTCCTAATTTGCCATAGCATCCAACGGCTTGCCAGAGCTTCTCCTAGTGGTGGCAAGGAAATCAATGTCAGAAATATCTAGCAAGCACCAGGATCAGTTGCCAAAGTCAAGGTTTTGAGTGCTAGAGTCAATCCGGGAACTAAGAGAGATCAGTTTTTTCGAGGGAATCTCTCCAGCTGCAGAAATTAAAATCTCTATTGAGTTATTGTATGTCACAACCAGTCTAAAAACTCCACTGTAGTTAACAATATACATACAGCCAGTAAATAAAGTTTAGGTACAGCGAATTTTTTACAATACGGGCAACTATTTTTTAAGTATTCTATTTTTCGCTAATTTTTTATAAAAATATGGTTAATTCTACAACAAAAACCCCAAAAAGAAAAGTTCCATACCTTGTGCAAAATTAAAGAAAATTCTGCAAATTTTCATTCAAATATTGCACTTTTTATTTACGCTCTCTAGAAAAAATTTGAATATGCAGTTTTTTAGGCCATTCAATTTTAGTGTAATAAAGTGCAAGTATGAGGAAGCTATTATTATCAAACATTATTTTATATGGAAAAAATGAGCGACACCTTCAACAAAAAAAAATTCCTAAAAATCAATGGTAAGTCCTAGCTTCCTTATACTTGCACTTTATTATACTAAAATTGAATGGACTAAAAAACTGCGTACCCAACTTTTTTCTAGAGAGCGTAAATAAAAAGTGCAATATGTGAATGAAATTTTGAAGAATTTTCTTTAATTTTGCGTAAGGTTTGGAACTTTAATTTATGAAGCTTTTGTTGTAGAAATAACCATATTATTACAAAAATGTATCGAAAAATAAAATATTTAAAAAATAGTTGCCCGTATTGTAAAAAGTTCGCTGTACCTAAACTTTATTGACTGACTGTATATAAATTTATTTAAAAATAGGTTGAATCTATAATGGCGCATTTACATGGTATGAAGCCATATGAACTGTTGATACGTTAAAATAGAGGGACTACATGTTCTAATGAGGAATTCAATGATATCGAGTGGGATGCATATAATAAACTTTTTCATATGAAAAGTTATGGGGAGATACTGTAAACATACTGTTGGGATACTGTTAAGCAAACGAAATTATAGCAAGTTGAATTTTCATACATCTTCCCATAAAAAGTTTAACAGATGCAGAGATACCAAGGGGGGTTTTTGCCATTTTGATGCCTTTTTAATATAAAAACCCACCGAAAAGGAGGAAAGCGGAAACTCCGCCATTCACATACATGTCAAAAGTATGAATTTTAAAAATTAAAAACAATAAACAAACAATTTCAAAACAAAGAAATTCTTTGTACTAGAACTTTTTAAATTGAAGCCACTCGCGTTTAGTGGACAATAAAAATACGAAGAACTATGATAACAAACTTACAACAAGACATTACAGAACATTTGAATGAGCTTTATATCACGTTTAAGTAAAAATAAGCCTATATTTTCCAAGCTGGCAAAGAAATGAAAATTTGTATTTTTTGTTGTTTACACAAAGACTTGCCAAATATACATATAAGTCAAAATTATAGAAGGCATGTATACTTCTCCCTTTCATTTTTTCATACAGTTTATGCTTCTTTCTGGCTTTTACAAAAATGCAGGGATACCGCACTTATTTCGGTACAATATGATCGTAATGTATTTTCAATTCGAAATCAAACAAAAACATCCCACGAAAATGTTTGCGATTTTAGAACCATTAGTGAATATTTGCAAACTACTGCAAATAATAGAGTGCCATATCTTACAAAGTTCAGAGTATTAACGAAACAAACAAGCATTTTATGGCTTCATGTTTCCTTCAAACCGCATTGCTATTTTTTCTAACTTTTCCTTTTGTTTAGCGCTGTAACCTATTAAGTTATATCTTTTAATTTATACATGTGAACTATTTTCAATGAGCATTTTTTCATTTGCTCCAGAATTTTGGATACATTTTCTTATAGTACCTCTCATTCTTTTTTATATTACATATGTATATACACTCCGAAGTTCGGGATAGTATTTTGAATATACTAGCAATATATGTAAAAGTAGTGGTGGCTGATGTAGAGCATTACGCAGAGCCTGAGTTCAAGCCCAGTTTTTTCTAATAGTGGTTGCCCCTCTGTTGGTAATAGTAAACCTCCGAGTGTATTCTGTCATGGAAACAACTTCTCATTAAAATACAATTGCCGTTCGGAGTCGGCGTAAAACTGTCCTTTACTTTGTGTGACAAAAGTGCGCACGCCGCATATCGGAGGAGAAGCTAGGCCAAACACTAACATATTGTTCAAGCGATATACATATTCGTCGTTTAAAGTACAAAAGCGCGTATCGTGGTTCTGCAAAACCTCGGAACTGAAATTTGTGCCAAAAAAGATATTTGGTCATCGGAAGCTCCTGACATCAAGCCCTTAGCCATTTATAATAAAATATCGATATAATAAAATATCGACTTAGACATAAGGAGAGAAGATTATTAAGTTTAAAACAGAGAGAACCGTTTTTAAAATTTAGGCAACCTCCCATACGAGGTTTTGCTTTTCCTTGATGCGCGGTTTTGTGCTTTAAACGAAGATATGTAGAAGTATTGCATACATATTTTGGTGCCTTTTCAAGTATAAAATCCACTGAGAAACGGAAGAAAACGGCATCCCTATGATTTCAACTTATGCCAAACGTTTCGTAAACAAGCAATTCTGAACAAAAAACTGTTTTTCCACAAAGATGTTTAAATGGAAGCATTACAAATATGGAAAAATAGCAATCCACAAGGCTTTATTGGCAGTAGGTCCTTTTTAAAGCACATTTAACAAAAAAAATAAGCTTCTAGTTTCGAAGCTAGCACAAAATAAAATTTTTTTATTTGTTGTTTACAAAAAAATATTGTCTAGTATACAAGTCAAAATTGTTAAATATATATCGCTTTCATTCATTTCTTCATAGAGTTGGTGCTTCTTTTATAGGAAAATTCATACGGCTTATGAACAGATTCATACCATGTAAATGCACCATAAAATTCCAAATGAAATTATGTTGTTTTCAGCTCAAGAAAAATATTTGAAGTAAGAATTTTTTTTTTCCTTTTTGATTTACAAACAGCAAAAATCACTTAATTCTAAAATTTCATAATTACAAAGTTAAAAATGAACAAAGTGCAATAAAACTATAAACCATACATACATTATAAAAAACGCTCAAGGAATGGCGAAGAAATTTTCTCGTTTCAAACTTCCTTAAGGCAGTACGCAGTTCTTAAGAAATTTGCAACGCTTTCTACTCCAGTTTTCTAAATTTTTTTGTGAAAAAAGAGCACCAGGCAAGCCATGTTTGCAACAGAAATATATGCGCGTGCCATTATTTTGTGAGGAAAGAGAGAGACAGCATGCTGTGAAATATCAGATGTCAAAACTCCTTGGAGTCACACACGAAATAATAGTAATATTTGTCTTGACCTTTTTCTTAAAACTGGATACTAATCTTAATCAAAGGAATACGTCGATTTTTCATGTAACAAATATCACAATAAGACCCTGCTTATCTAAATATATTGAAGAATACACGTAGAAGCTATGAGCACTCAAGTGAAAAAATACATACAAAAATTTTCCACACACTTCGCCTATATCTCAATAACGTTTACACTAATTTTATTTTTTTATTTCTATTTCGTTTTAAGGGAAATATTTTACATAAGCAATGATTCTCAAGTGCTATAGGCCGGATTTCTTGTCGGCTAGCGTAATTAATTCTAACAAGCACACCTTTTCTTTCTATCGCAGTCACTATAATACACGATATTCTTTTTATTGCTTTTGCACGGGTAAATGTAAACATGTATGTGTATACATATTGCGCACTTAACACAAAAGGATCATAACTCAAAATTTTCCTATATTGACTTTTTATTATAAATAAGTGCATACTTATGTATGTACGTGAGCTGGGATTACACATCACTATTTCTAAAATTAGAGTCAGGAATACTTAAGTTTCCAAAAAAAACATCTCTTTGAAATACTTAGATACCACTGTAGGGAAATTTTCCAGTTTTGAAAAGATAAAAAAAAAAAACGCCGGATTATGCAAAGTAAATATTGGGTCGTACATTATGGATCTATGTACCAAATGAGATTTTGTTCTTATGATAAAAGAAATTCAAACGTTAACAAGAAGAAAAAAATATAACTGATCTTTTGTAAGTTTTTTTCGTTTGTATTAAAACCTGTTCTTCTGCAAAAAAACAAGCTACTTACAATAAAAATCGGTGGAGAAATAATTAATTTGTGAATGGTCAAACGAAAATAGGAGCAGGACACGTACATAGATACTACTCGTGCATGGCGTATGAGTAAATAGCTATGGAAAATTACCCAGTCTAGAAAAACGGTATACAGATCCGCAACCTACTACCCAAAATTAATTTACGTATCTCGGCGTTTTTTGTGTCTATTGAGAGTAAAACTAAAGTTTCATGCAATACATATCCCAATAGTTTCTGAATAACTTGTAAATTTAGTTTTGTTACACTTTTTTAAGTAATTAGTGTATAGATTAGGGCGGTCCTTAAATGTAGGAAGCAAATTTTCACATCAGATTTCATAAGCCTCAACCCCTACGTCGCACAGTGCGTAATTTCGGCGATTTAGGGGAAGGAAAATCATAGCTCCCACAATTTCGACTCTAGAATATATTTTTTTTTAGTTATGTACTTCTAATAGACTGTATAATTACGCTTTCAAAGGATGTGGGTGATTCCATAAGACTAATATTTTATATGGGCATTTCCAGGGGAGGGTCTTTATAGTCAAAAATTAAAAGTGATATATCACTGTTAGGTATGGTCGAATTTGGGTTATTTTTTCCACGTATATTGGTTGCATGTGCAGGAATATTGCAAAAAATTTACCCGTTAGGTGGCGCCGGGGTCGAAATATTTTGAAAGCCCGTATTTATATACTGATTTTGTTAATATTTGCGATATGTATTAGATACATAGTAAGCAATATATTCACAAAAAATATAAATATAATTATTTAATTTGATTTCTAATATCTTCGCACCATTTTGGCTGACAGCTTTCACCTTTTGCATTAACTACAGTGTTTTACAAGAACTAAGTATACAAAAATCAAAACAAAAAAAAGAAAACTTAAATTATTATTTGTGTTTCTTCACCTTAAGGTCGATTCGATTTGATTTGAGATTTGTAGCTGCCATGCCTCAAAATAAGAAAAATCCCAATGACGAATTTTTTGTCACCAAACATACACAAAAGCCATTTTGTGCAAATTCTTACTATTGGCCCTTGATATACAGATGTCCAGGTTCCTGAAGAGATCCAAATGTCACACGCTGTCAAAAAATTTATATGCAAAAATATAATTATATGAAAAAAGCGAAATCCCATTTTTTTTTAATCTAAAGGAGCGTAACTGATATGTAAGGTTGACGTCTAATATTTCAAAATAATGTTTTTAATTAAGTTTACAATGTGTAAAATGCAAAGTATACCCAAGACTGCAGTCTCGTTATGAAATGAGACGGATATGACCACTGATTGATAAAGGCCGGAAAACTGGCGATTTTCGTTCGTCAAAACAGGCATGTTTGCACAAGCTCAGAATTCTTCTAGGTAATCTTCTAACAATTGGGGACCGATTTTCTATTATATCAGATATCTATACGCACACATATCGTATCTGAACTTTTTTTACCAAGTTCGATTTTCGATTTTCCTTCCCCTAAGTCACCCAAATTACGCACTGTGCGTCGATGCTAATGTAGTCGAAGATATCACATATAAATTTTGGCCCCGACTGAAGTAGGTTAAGGCGTTTCGCACAGGGTCAAAATTCAACTTACCCTGTGAAAACGTTTTAACCGACTGCAATCGGGACCAAAATTTATATGTGATATCTTCGACTTTAGAAGTATCGATTTTGGATAATAAATAAAAAAAAATTTTTAATTTTTTGTGTCTCCATAGAGGCTTCTGGCCTTTGACCCCATTGCGGCACGCCTTAACCGTCTCCAATCGGAACCAAAATTTATTTGTGATATATGTGATAGTGGTATTACCGATTGAGGAGGTGAGACTGAAAAAAATCGTTCATTTGATGTTAAGGACCACCCTAATATAGATACTATAGATTGCTCCTTATATGTACATAATCAGTTCATGTTTTCTGAACTGTCAGTCACCATTCCTGTGGAGCAGGTGGTACCAATTACCAGAAAATTGGCCACCAAAGCGTGCACCATTCCCTTTGCTAAAAGGCATGAGGAAGATAACTTTGGATTTTGTTGTGATTTTCATACATATTTCGTCACCGCGGTGAAATATATGGTGTTGAAACACAAATTACTCAGATATAGCGACGCTATTATCAATTATACTTAGTTTAGTTTAACATTTTATAATAAAAAGATTAGCGCCAGAAAAACTGTGTCCCGTTTCCCCCCTTTCTTTTCTGTCGATCTCTTATTTGTTGGTATGAATGATTTAGTAATATTTTTTGGTCCATCCCCTATTTTCGCGCTTTTCAATAAAAAACATATCCCTCCATTTTAGAGGTGGTGGACGGGTGATCTAGGACACCCTGTATATTTACAATAGTGGTGCACTCAGCAACTCTAAAATGCCGCTCGGTGTTCGTGTTAAGATCGTGTTTGACGTTAGCAGCGAATTACTTTGCGTTTGATTGCTAAGCAGTAGTAGGATTCAATAAACCGCCACGGCTAAATTTCTATCGCTAAAATTCCCATTATCAAAAATGTATTCATATAAAAAAAAACACTCACACACTTTTTAAGTAGATGTATCTACTTTTAGGTACAAAATTTTAAGGAAGCTAAGCGCAATTCTAAAATTAAAGTTTCCATCCCGGATGGGCTACATTTTTTTACGAAATAGGACCCAAACCAACCAGCTGAATGTCATTTGCTTACAAAATAGGGCTCAAAAATCAAAATTCTATGCACGTTACAGAGTTGGGTTTGATATCTCGTTGGCGGAGCCACAAAAGCGACATATTTATGTAGATCGGTTGACCAGATCCCTAGCTTAATCAAGTGACCTCTTAGCGACAAGGATCTGTCAAAATGCCTGTAATAGTTCTTAGCCTCCTTGGACAGTACGACCTACATCGATCCCCCCAAAACGGCTGCCCTCTCCCCTCTCATAATATGATCTTAGCTTCATGAAGACCCATGGTGTTTCGCCAATGCAGTTCCTTGAGTTTTGTATTTTCCTTTCACAGCGCTTCATTAATCGCGTTAGCACCACTTGCCAGCAACGGCTTAGGTCCTATCGGAATTGTGGCTGCAGCCGTCTTAACTTCGCCATTATCTTCAACTCCCTGGTATCCACATACTTTGGATAGCATTGGCCTCGATCCCATCCAATACTAAGTTCATCATGCCCTAGAAAATTATTTTCCTGATAAATGGGACGATGGCTGTCTTAGAGCAATTAATGTTAAAACCCATATCAGCACACCACCTTTTTTCTACACTACGTTCTCTTTGAACGATAATGCAGAGGATACTCGCGAACTTTCCTCTAGCAATAAACACAATGTCATCCGCATGCGTTTCTCTGAGCTTAATATTAAGGGATTTTTTCTTCAGGTTTGGTGATACTTTAGGAAATTGGACTCGTGCGTAATGATTTATCACACCATGCCATTAGTTCGTTAATAGAAAATTTATGAAGGCAACACGAATTTGGTTGTTTTGGGGCGCTACGGGAGCGGCAAATTTTTTCAAAGTCAAAATTATTTCTTGGCAAATGTTCAAACTAGGGGAGTTACTTCTTCTTTTATAAAGTTGCTTCTCACAAAGCAGGTCCATCCCGCTCGAAATTCTAATTTTGTCATAAGTTTACCAAGATGAGACATTTATCTTGCGTCTGGATTCCTTGCACATTTTTTTTTATATAAGTAGGATTTTGTCTTTGAGTAACAAAATGCTTTCGTATCCAATAACATACATATAAATGTATGTATAACCGCTACCTTGCCTACTTATAAACCATAACTTTAAAATTACTATTTTATTTCTGAATGCTATGCTAAAAATATGTACATATATAAAATATTATAATTTTTTAATCCGAAAGAAAATTCAGCCGAAACATTTTCATCCGCCCATAGTAAATACATGGAAAACAAAAGTGAAACGTAGCCCGGTTCGGGGAAAATGAAACTCATGATAAGGCTGATTATGCTTTTCTCATTAGATCTACATTTCTAAATTCATTTCTACCACGAACATAACATATTTACGACAATAAATTCAAACAAAACGTAATCAATATCTAAATACAACTCTTGCCATGAGAACGCAACGAGAAAGAAAGAAATCAAAAGTTTATGCTGCAAAACTACATTTTTATTTATTATTTTTGTTCTTGTTAAGCTGCTAATAGTTATTTATAACTTTATTTAGATAAAATACCGAAATATATTTGAGACCTAATTTTTGAGATATTTTGACATATTTATTTAGTTTTTGCATTTATTGCGCTACTCAGCAATTTCATTTTATTTTGCTTTCGCCTAGTCAACGAGCACCTTCTGATGCAAAATTACTAAGCGCAAATTTTTAATGACTTTAAAGTTTTGAATATTTTTACTAACATAATTTAAATTATTTACATAGAAATGTTTAAATTTGAATCTCTTTTTTTCAAATCCACATTCACAATTCCTCGAGTCTAAGTAAATTTTCACAAGTTCGTATAGTTTGATGATGCTGTAGCTTTGCATTTTTATTACCTAATGCAGTTGTATTACACCGTTAAAAGTTTACTTACATTCTTAGCAAATATTTATTGAATATATTTTCTTGCGAATAAAACAAAAACAAAACAAAATAAAATATACTGTAAACATTTTTTGAAGACACATAAGTATTTTAATGCGTTCAATTTTATTGCTTGCACCGTTCGTTCGTTATAGTTCGTACTGTATGCCGCAGCCACGCATAAAAAAGTCAGGCAAAAAAAATATGAATTTTTTTATTTAACAAAGCAGCTTAAGCAATAATATATACAGACAAAAGCAACGTGAAGAAAAAATTAAGAAAAAAATGTTAAGATTGTTTTATAACTTTTTTTTTTTTAATATTTACATATTGCTCTCCAGAATATGCGGATTCTCTTCCATGCTTTTAATCGTCCCAACATTACTTGTACCGCCAAAAATATCCAAATAATTCCTGAGACCCCTACAATTTTCCTGCTTTATTACAATTTCTCATCAAAAAGTTGTATATGCTTAGGACATTCCACCAAAAATCATCGCCAAATGCACAAACTCACATTTTAGTGCACCCTGTATAAGTTGAATTTTTTTACATGTCACTATTTGCCACCAATTTCTTAGGGTAGTATTTTCTTATAAAAATTATTTTAGAATTTTCAACGTAAGACCCGATTAGTGGTGCCATACCATAGCCATAACCATAACCGTTACAATTAGCTGCGCCTATCAAACGTACGGGCGGCTCTGTAAACGATTATTGGTGACATACCATAACGCCATATCCGCAACTATAATCATAGGTATCTATTGAGTTTTGGCGAAAGTAACCGTTAAATACCAGGAGTTTTATTTTTATGTAGATCATTGCAAAATCTTTATTTTTTATGTTTGAATTTAATCGTAATTTTAGATTCATATTTTTTCGAATATTTTTAAGCGTTATAATGGCGACTGCTTTTTTAAGGTCGTTCTAAATCCTTAATGACCTAAAAAATTTTATCAGAAAATAACGGGTACAACACCACCGTGCAACAAAAAAGTCAAAATAAAATATGGGCCAAATATAGTAAACTGCGTTTTTACCTTCCTCTCTGGCGTCAGTATTTTTTCAAAAGGGCCTTGAAATTTCAAAAATATTATTATTTAAAAAAAATTACTAGTATTTAAAAAAATTCAGTGCAATGTAGAATAATAATAATATGCGAAAGCGATAGTGAAACAAAGTTCTGTTAGAAAGACGAAATTCGAGAATGTGTTTAGTCCTTAACATAAATTTTTTTCAAAAATAAATTTTGCAAATGTTCACGTCAGAGGGGAAAAACTAAATATGAAAGTTTACTAAATCTGTTCCATAGTTTCGCGATTGATAATGATTTTTTTTGTGTGTACAAAAATTGACTGTCGAACCATGTAATATGGTCGATAAAATAAAAAAGCGATCCAAAATATATTGGAAATAAAATGCAAAATTAACGGTTAAATTTGATTGGAAAAATCGAAGTCCAATTTTAACGGTTAAATTATAATTTTTATTATGAAGATCATAACCATTACGCTCCCTCGTTTTAAGCCATAACCATAAGCAGCTCTGAAGTATTTGACAAAGTTACGGCTATGGCATTATCGGGTCTTAAAAAAATTATCAAACAATTAGTAATTTTGTGATTATTTAATCCCGTTGCAATCCGCGACTAGGAAAAGCCTTTAATTTTGAACTAGTCATTTTGAAATTATTAAAAGCAAATAATATTTAAACTTTTTATTTATTAAACACTTGCGCGTTAAATCAATATTAAAAACTAGTAGTGACTAAACCTAATTGCAAATTTAAATCACGGGGTAGCACAGCCAATTATATCATTTAGGTATTGCAAAAAGTCTATGTAGAGGAAAGTATCGGAAAGTTCATATATATATATATATATATATTTATATTCAGTTTGGTGTAGTCACTGTTATTTTTTAATTATAAACTTTTTTACACATACACATATTTAACATAATCTGCTCATATGCCGCTGTAAATATGTTATTAAAAATATCCGTAAATACATAGCACATACATATATTCTCGTTCACTTAGATTTAACGTTTAGCGCATATACAAATGCAAACAAATGTATATGTATCAAAATATATAGTCATAACTTTTCGATAGATCCTTTTGAAAAAAAAAAAAAACACATTCCCCAAGAAATCAACGCCTCTTGCGCAAATTTTTAGCGTTTAGCGTAAAAAGAAAATTATTATTATTTTTTTCTTACTGAATTTAAGCCATTTTTTTAGCTTGTACTCTGAAAACTGTTGGATATACATACATACATACATACTTACGTATTGAAATATCAATATCTATGTATATACATACATACATACTTACTGCTGACTACAATGTTTCAGTTATTTGATTACTTGACTTCGGAATTTCACTCTCATTTCGACTGTCTTTATTATTGTTTAGTTACTGTTTAGTTTTCAATAGCAAAACACGTCCATAGCTCTTACTTCAGGTTAATATTTTTTGTTGTTACCTTTATACATATCCTGCATATATCTGTTGTACAATTGTACAAGTATAATGAATATGTACTAATTTCTCGACGTTTGCAATAATTTCCTAGTTTGGATGAACGCCGAGCTTAGTAAATGATCTACTTACTGCGTTGCGTTTCACACACATCTCGTTGCTTTAGTTGGGAAGGTACTTACTTCAAAGTTTGTTTTTACAATTTCTTTAAGAACAATGTAAAAATATAGTTTAATTTTCATTTTAAAATTAATTTACTTAAATACAGTAAGCACGTATTTATTACATTTGCTGGTGATGTGTACAATGTCAATATAGCAAAGGGCTATTTGAAAGTAAAATTTTGCAATTTTTTTTTTGTCGTTGAAAAGTTGTATATGTATCTGCAGAGTTTTAGGTCCTATTTGCCCAGTGCTTGAAATCGACTAGGAACCCGTTTTTAATGGATTTAAGTAACTGGTAGTGGAACATTCGAAGTTCCTTATGCCACTCTCCATCTATATCTGTTTTCTTTTTAGTCTTCATGACCAGAAATAGCTATACGTGGCTACGAATGTAATAACCAAGTGGTCGATAGGCCAATGTTCTCGTAAGAAGCTTTATGTCCTGCATTAGTCTACCTGCTGTGAGTAGCTGGTCTGGAGATCTTCACACCTTTGCAAGCAAGAATCTGAGCAAAGGCTGAGTCCATGGCTACCTAAGTTTTATCGCGCAATTGTCCGCTTTCGCAGTTTCCAAACCAACACATTGCTGTGGAGTTTAGTAAAGATTGGCATGTGCATGTCGTCAGAGAAATTGCAGGCGTTTTCAGCAATCCCAAAATCATATCGAGGGGCTATTTCTAAGTAATCAATGTCCATCAGGCTTACCAACTCTACGAAAGGTTTTCTAAATTTCAGTCTCTTCTGGATAAACTTTGAGGTCGTGGCTTAAGCCGCCGTTATGTGATGGTTAAGCCAATCACTTTAGTCGCAACTATGTTGAAAATAGAAGCAAACAGTTAGAGATCCTACATAAACCGTAGAGTACTCTTAGCTACAGTCTCTCTGATGTCGCACACTGTTTTATTTTGGAATAAAAGGGACAATATCAAACATCTCGAGAACGAGAAGAGATCTCGATATAAATGTAACGGTATTTTAAAGCTTTTACGCTAGAAAAATCTAGAAAAATTATCGTGAATGATAAGAGAATTACCTTGAATTTGAAATGACCTTCAAAAATATAAATTTTTAAATTTTTATTTTTTTTTTGCTTGAAACCAGTAGGAAAAAAAATTAAAATGTTCATCTACTTTTGGAGGTCGGTTTTGTTTTTTATTCAATCAATTACCTCCAAAATAAAAATTTTTGATTCTTTGTTTTTGTTTTTTTACCTAAAAACGGTTTGTAATGAACTTTCTAAAAAAAAATTGAACGTATTTTTCGGTTCTTGCGGCCATGGGGATGGACTCATTGTCGCATAGACAGCAGCAAAAATACATGTGTTTTAAACCTTTACAAAGTAAAAAAAAATAAAATAAATAACAAAAATCAATGAAAGTCATTTTAAAGGTGAAGGTAATACTTTTATCCAACAAGAAAGTTGTTCGTTAAATTTAAAGCGGGCATTATTTTGTGAAATTCAAGATGTTAAAAAAAATAAAACTGATTTTATATTGACACTTGTACACATTGCCCCCTCTGGTAACCTCTTCCAGTTCCACTGTATTAATTGGTTTACTCACTATCAACTACGTAGTAAGTACAGGTGTGTGAAAAATATTTACAAAGTCACAAGGATCTTAAAGCGCTGCCAGTAGTATTGGATTTCATAGATGTGTACAAAACAAATCAAAATAAAAAATAAATAAAAAAATTCAAAAATTATAAAACTGAAAGAAACGCATAAAAAATTAATTTCGTTTTCAGTGTCCAGCGTTATGAATAAAACTTAAACTTCAAACCCAAAAATTTATGAATAAAAAATATTTTAATGCAAACTCTTCACTATCAATTCATTTCTCACATTGAATACAGGCGATTTTTGCAAGTTGTATACCTGAGATAATAGACTTGATTGGAACAAGAGCCAAATATGGTGGCACGTTAAAAAATGAGAGGGGTCGAAGGTGAGAATATTATATCAAACATTTTTAAGTTTATAAGTCCTTCGTACAGAAATGGATAAAATGGATTTGTATTCGAAATGTATTACTAGCGTGAAAATTTTAATTATAATTTATTTTTAATTATAGAAATTATTAAATAGTAAAAATTCTTAAAAGACTATTCGTTGATTTTTTTTTATATTTTTTTTTACTATACAAAAGAATTAATAGCAAATAAACACCAAATCAAAATGAAATTTCTGCAAAACACAAGAAAAACTTATTCTAAAACAATAAAAAAAAGTTACCCTTAACAAGTGCGAAGAATGCAGAAAATGCGCAAATATGTGAAAAAACTTCGTTCAAAAAAACTGACTATCCTTCTTTAAAGAGTATTTTTGAACACTAATATATCAAACTACTTGTACTAAAAATTAAGTTACTTTAATTTCAGTGCGTTTCCGTTTTTCTTTGCGGCTCATTTATACAATCAAATCAGATTTGCTATTTACAAAAAAAGTTTATTTCACCAGAAAAATGCAAAACTTCATTTAAAAGCAATTTTACTTTAATGTTCACTCAAACTCTTAAATATTGGAAATTGCAATTCTTTTCTGTTTGATTCAAAGAAAAAAGTGTATGAAATTTTATTTTGATTTCCACTCGAAAGCAAAAAAGAAACAAAAACACCAACAAATATCTGAAGAAAACATTAGAGTTTATAAATAACTAAATCAAAAAAAATAAATAACAAATCCATTACCACTTTAATAATCAGACAACATTTAAAAAAAAACAAAAAATTCAAAATACTAAACTCCAACCACCACGCCAACAACATCCGACGCAAATGCCCGCCAATCCTTAAACCAACCACCACCAACACCTAAATATTTGCATGCGCACAAATAAAAAATATGAAAATTTGCATACATACATACATACCGCCATAGTTAGTTAGTGCGGAAATTTAGAACAAAATTGGTGTTGATACAAACAAACAAGAAAAAAAGCATTTGCACTTACCCTGCACGCAGCCCAACCAGCCTAGCACCTGTCCTGCACAACAACGGAAACTGAGTAAAAAAAGACAGTATATGGAATAACAGACATAAAAGTATCACAAAACACACTGGCGGCAGCCAAATTAGCCCACGCACATTTCACCACAACTTCAACAGACCAAAAATGCGCCCACCAAACCACTCAAACTAACTCCACTACTATTCAATTAGCCAACAATTAGCGGTTCAAAATTAACAAAGCTAACTAATTTGTAGCACAAAAAATATAGATAATTGGTTGATTATAAATTTAATTTGTTTTAGCTAAGTGATAAAAAGAAAGTTAATTGGGTACAGTTTTTAAAATTGCTCAGAAAAGTTTCGATGCAAAATTAGTAAAAGTTTTAATATTTAAATAAAAAAAAAATAAAAATAATAATTAAAAAATTTTGAAATTAAGCTTTTTAATTTTATTTCAACATTTAAAACTAGTATACAAAATGACCAAAATTTGTACTCAACATAAACCATTCCAGTCCGCTTCTGCTTAAAGAACCACTAACAAAATGGAAATGAAATAAAATTATACCTGCTTGATACAAAATTTTACTTCAAACTCGTTACCAATGAAACCGAAATTTTTCCACTAAAGCACTTACCGAAATGCCCCACAGCCTTAGAGGTGTAATTTTGTTTCATCTCTTTCCAAACGCTTGAAAAAAAAAATAAAAATAAAAAAACATCAAAATTAAATAGAACCGAAATTTCAAAATAGCACATTTTCAGCTCTTTTTTTTTGTGCTACGGATAATAGCAATCATTTTTTTTTACAATATCCATAATTTACTTCCATTTTACGTTACATTTCTTTCTTAAACTTTCTTGCTCTTTCTATCCTACCCTCCATTAATTTCTTCGTCAGTATTTTAATTTCGATAACATTCCAGCAGTTTCAGATTGAATATCTCATTTCTCATGTTGCACGCTTTGTGTTTGTTGTGTTGTTATTATTATTGTAACAATCTATTGTAAAGAAGAATTTATAATTGAATTTGGATTTTCTTCACTTCTCGTACTTTTTATGTTCGATAGTATTTCCGGAATTAGATAAAAAAAAAATAAAACTATTTCTCTTCCCATTAACTGTAACGCTGTACAAGCGTAACATTTCTGTAACGCATTTAAAATTTCTATTTCTTTTTTTTTTTGTTCGTCTTTTTTTTGAATTATCGTAACTTCATTACCAAATATCGATTTCTCTGTCTATTCTCTTCCTATCTTTTTTAAATATTTGGATTGTAATGAAAGGAAAATCAAAAAATAATAAAAAACCTATACATATGCCTAAACTGAAATTTAATTGGCGTTTGGTGTTTATTGTGTGTATATTTTTTTTTAATAATCGTAAAGTACTGTCGTCAATTTGTATGTAACCGTTAGCGTGTATTATTGTAATAATCTGATGAATTGAATTTTTTCTCTAATAAAAATTTCTATTTGACTTACGAATTCGATTGTGAATTTCCATTTCCATTTTCATATTTCTACAACGTCTTCGATTTTCGATTTAACAATTTTAATTATTTGATTTTTTGTAAATGTAAAAATTGTGTCTTTCGAATATTTTGCTTTCATTTGCAGTAAAACAATTTTTGTATCTATATTTCTCTTCTACTAACAATTAACAACTACAACTAACATAATTTTCTAAGTTACCCTCTACCAAGCTCGCTCTCAATTCATCGCATTATTAGAAGACTAACAAAAAATAGTATCCTAAATTAAATTTACGTATCGTTTTATATGCATATGTATATACTTTGCTTAAATTAAGAGGCGTATCGTAAAGCTTAAGAAAAACTATAGATAATAATTTAACATAAATTACTTTAGACCGGTTTTGTATTAGCATAGATACTATCTAGGGTGGTCCTTATGTGAATAAGTTTCAATAACATGTAAAAATTTTTTAGACTTTCGGTCAAAATTTTGTCGCCTTTTTGCGATTTTTTTCTTTAATATCAACTGTTCAAACCCTAGTAGCGACACTTACATTTGTTTTATATTTGAAAATTTTGTTGATGTAGAACAAAAAAAAGTGGTGTCCTATAAAAAAATTAAGGATCACCCTAATAATAATACACAATAGCAAGTATGAAAATGCAAATTTTTGTTGCCAGCGCAGTGTATTGCTGAATGAGATGGAGTGTCCCACCTCTAACCTGTCTAGGATTATAATAAAAAGTTTTACATATAAATATTCAAAATTTGGCAAAAAGTCGTGTCCCTATTTATACAGCCACCACGGTATAATTATGTTACATAGTGACAATAATTCAAATACGCGTATGCCAAACGGAGAAAATTTCGATTCGAGTCGAAATACAGAATAGTGCTGATTACTTGCTTTGGCAAAACTTGCATAACGAAGAGTAAACGTATAGTCAAGTCAATATTGTGGAAACTACTACACAATAAAATTGCGCAACCATTGTTTAGGAGAAACGTTGCTCAAGTAAATATGTGCAAGAAATATGAATGTGCGTTGTATATTTTGGTAGCTTCAGCTTTAATATATCAAAAAATAAAAATATTTTTTTCTACGCTCTTATCCATATTCTATAGCACGGTCTGGACAAGGAAATCAAAACTAGTAGACTAAAAATTGCACAGTTGTCGCAATGTTTTTGTGTGGCTTAGGGGCCCTATAACCGCGGCGTGTGCAATGAAATTCCGGGTTGTATTTGCCTTCTAAGAGTTACCAGATCAAACTTATAAATATATACATATAAAATTGTAAAACTTAAAATAACATGAAAAAAATCACTTCACCGTAAACTGGTAATATTATTTATAGTTTACAAAAATTCATTTCTGCCAGCCAAAAGTATCAAAATGGGGTATTTGTGAACAAGAAAGTATCTCAAAATTAGGAAAAAAAAAGTATGAAAAATGGATAATTTATAACACAGCATTTAATTATCTACCAGCCCACCTCATTCCGTTGCAAATATACATGGCGTTTGCAAAGTGGAAGGAAAGTGATAAAAAAGCTTTTGAAAGCTTTCAAAGCTTCTGAAAATATTTTTCCATACCCATTGACTATTGCAAGAAATATTGTTTAATATAGAAATCGGTTACATTTGCTGCCAGTGCAATTTTTTTTTAACTGCCTTAAGGCACGCTTCTCCATTATAGGGTTAAATCCATTTCTCACTTTGATCAAACAGTGATTGCAAATATATCATTTAGATTCTTTTAGGCAACTTAAAAGAAACACCAACAGCCATTTCCACATGCTCAACTCAAAAAGTGTGCTTCCACAAACCTGCGACGTAGTTTGAGATGCACATTAGGGTACACACTAAAAATGTTTTTTTTTTTTTGGAAATTTCACTACCACTCTAATAATTTACCCACTAATTTTATTTGTTTTTATGAGACTTTCAGATTTTTTGACTTAGGAATTCATCAATATTTATTCAAAATTTATATACACAATCGCTCTTTAGCAAAGAAGTGGTTTTTCCAGAAATTTTAGGAAAATTAACTAAAAACTAGCCACCTTAAGTACCTTCTTTTATATATTTTGAAATCGGACAAAAGCTACTCCTCCTAAAATATAGCTAGCTTTGAGTTTTTTTGGAATTGCCGTTACGTTGGTGAATTTTCAATATGGCGCTTAAGAAGCCTAAGCGCAATGTGTTCATCAAATTTGGTTGAGATCGGTCAAGTGGTTTTTGAGATACACATTTGTGATATAAGTAGGCGGTGCCACCCTAATTTTCGTAAAATTTCTTGAAAACCCACTTTTTGCTAAAGAGCGATTGAATTCCATAGTCACACTGCGCAAAATATCTGAAAGTCCGGTTAATAAACATATTTAAGAAAAGTTGCCTAACTTCGACAATTTTTACGCGATTGCAATAAATGAGCTACCAGTTTATTTGAAAATCAATTTAATTGTAGAAATTATCGATGGTCAAAGTTTAAAAAATTTAGAGAAATATGGGTATTTTTTTAATTCACCCAAAAAAAAAACCAACAAGCCTAGTCCGACAATAGATTCGAAATCGAATCAAAAATAATCATTCAAAAACTCATAAAACTAAAAAATCCGATTTTCTGACCTAAATCGACAGGTCGCGACCTCTAAATGACCTTTAAAAAATCAATAAAAATAGGCAGTAATATTTCTCATTAAAACTAATAAAATTAGGGCGTACGGTCTTGAAATTTCCAAAAAAAAACATTTTCGATGGGCACCCTAACTTATATCGCTCATTTAATAAGACTGTCATAAGATACGAAAATTTTTAGCAAAAAAACCAGAAGTGATATTGTGTACAAATTCTGTGCTAAAAAATTGCCTAGCCGCCGCATAAGAATATGCATATCGTTTTTCTACAATTTTTGAGAAAATGTAATACTTTAAACGTGAATCCAATCTTTTGAGTAATCGAGCGATATGAATGTATGCCAGAAATTTAGTTTTATAATACACTCACTTAAGCGTATCGATTTTTTTATATCGTTTTCGAGGTCTACTTCTAATATCATCATTTTTTTCTAGAAAATCGCTAATTTATATTTTTAGCATCCACCGGATGGCGGTTGCGTGGTAGTAAAATCGAATTTTAGGGTAGCTTAAGTTACGTAATTAAGATTTAAATCTAAAGTAAGTTATATTATTATTAATAAAAAACTTGTTTAGTATTTATAAATTGTTGAAGCAGATGCTAATCCAAATTAGGCTATTTTGTTAGTCTACATACATACATATATACATCGCAGTGATGCAATCTCATCAGCTTTTTAATGCGCGAAACTGCGCACTGAACGGCGTAACTTATTCACTGCATTTATATTTTCGTTTTTTTTTTTCGCAAAACATTTTCACAAATAAAACCAACATTTTTTTTTTTTCAAACGAAATAGTTGTGTCGCAAATAATTATCAACTGACTGCCTGGTGTTGAAATTTCACTTTCCTATGAATAAAGAGTAAAATAAAATTTCATGCGCTTTTCGGTGTGTAGTGTCGATATACGATAACTTACTAACACTTTGATCACAATAAAAAAATATTAAAAATTTAATAAAGACATACTAATATTTTTGTCTACTAAATCGACCGCATAATTGATTTGCTTTTATTTATAATTTTATTTAAATGCATATTCTCGACAAGTGTACATAATAAATATTTTTTTGTTTACAATAAACATACGAACGTATGTATATGTACTTTTTATAAATAAGTAGAAGCAAAAAATGTAAGCTCAGCTTAAACAAGATCTTATCAACGGAGTAAAAAAGAAAAAAAAAACGCGCTTAAAAACTACGTATGCACGTTAAGCACTGAAGGAACTGAACAACATCGCCATTAAGTATTTAAGTTTATACTGTGGCTGCGATAAAGACGCTCAAGTCTTACCAGGCCTCTTTTGAGCTCTGGGTGCTTTTAAGGCGTTGGAGGAACAATGTCACTTGAGAAAAACCAAAAACAGGTCAATAACATTTGGAATGGCAAAGGACAGTAATGAACAAATAAATGGAAATGCATTTAGTGACGCGCATTGGGAGTGCCTGTATTTGTAACAAATGTCCAAACTTTGTGGTGTGACTGTTCAGAAATTTCATGTATTTTTTTTTAACGAAGAGTTATTAATTTTGGAGCGATTAGTATTTTTAAGACACAGGCAGCGACTACTAAAGTAGGCAGCTTCCCTTTAAAGGTATATATATTAGGATATTACGAGCTAAACTACTACTACCTAAGGACGAACCGCAGTAAGCGTAAAGCACTGATTATTTTTTCATTTAATGATACTTAATTATATTAGATACATAAATATCTGAATACAATACACATACTCCTCAGTAGTACATACATTTATAGTAAGCATTCACTTATTTTGAAGTAGTTCTTTTTTTTTTTGGTTTCATTCAATAAAATTAATGTCAAATGTAATGGAAACATTTTGCTTGATAATTATCGAGGACTATTGTGGCATTTGGAAAGCAGTTGGTAATTATTACCAAATTATAAATAAATGCATTGCTTCGTTGTTGTCACGTAGTCATTAATTAATTAGAAAACTGTCATTATTAAAGCGTTTAAGTCAAGTTTTCGGGCATACTTTTAGACGCAGTAATTAAATCAATTTCTATGCAACGAGTTTTGTCTTTGACCTAGGAACAGGCCAATTACGCTCAAAGTTTCGAAACCATAATCATGCCTGTTTGGTCTATGGACCTTGTGATGATATTTTCTTCAAACTCTTTTGAAAATATGTACATACTTATGTACATAGATGTACATTCAGGAATTATCATTATCGGAATCCTCCTGATCACCATTATATACTTACGTGATGGCATTGATCTGCAAGCTGACTTTCTATAGAAAATAAAATTGACACACTTGTTGAATAAAACGACTCGTTGGAGGCCAATAATGTCAAAGTACCTTGGTGAAATGTTTTTAAAAAGTTTTTTTACAGTGGACGTTTTTGGTTTGTAGAGCTGCTGGAATTATAGTCTAATATGTACATATTACGGATACTGCTACTTAGGTTTTGAGCAGCGACCGAGAACGCTTTCCGGCTTTAGCTAAGTTCCGCACGACAACAAAATGTAATGTCAAGAACGTTCCCGCAAAAGAACCAAACGATAACGAAAAGATTGAAAGCACTTAACTCGGAATAAATGAGAACAAACCGTTGAGGAACATTCTCAAGGAGAGCAAAATGAGAACGAAAATTTTGGGAACGTTACTAGAACTAGAACGAAATGAGAACGAAAAATAAGAACAAAAGTCTGAGGAAGTCTTTGAGAACTGAACGTAAAGAATGAGTTGGGATGAAAACTCGCTTAAGTGAGGACCATTTGGCTCATTTAAATTTCCCGATCGCTTACCATTAGGGAGCACTGTCGATTTATGGAACAGTTTTTCATTTTCGGTTCAATAAAAGTGCGTGCATTAAGTCTTTCGTTGATTTAATTTCCTTAATTATCTATCAGTCCTTTTTTGATTTTAATATTCAAATCATTCAAACTAATACAGCATTAAGAGAAACATTTTCTACTCGCTTCCATTCTTCTCGAATAGCTCAGAAAAGACTTATTCCTGAGACTTAAGTTCACAAATTTTTCTTTGAGATGAAGTTTGTTAGACTTTTGTTTTCTTTTTCACAACGTTTTGGAGGCTATTGATCCTAATATTTTCTCTTAAAAATGTTCCCGAAAGTATTTTTCGCATTTCGCTTGCTTTCGGAACATTTCCAGGGTTTTGTTCTTATATAATTCCTGTTGAGAAGGTCCTCAACATCTTTCTTTTCGTGAAAACAACTCCGAAAGTTTTCTTCTCATTTTTGTTTGGGAGAACGACATTTAGTTCCTATCTGACCTTTTGTTCTTATTGCTTGGATTTGAGATAGACAAATAAAAAAGCATATATGTTTATGGTGGAAAATAAATATTTTTTTCGTTTTTTTTTTCAAAATATTCTCCATGAAGATAAATACACTTTTGCTTGCGTTTGAATTAATTTTGGAAGCACTTTTTTCCTCAGATTAAGTACCTCCAAAAATGTGACTTTAACCCATCTGGCGCTTCTTCAGGCGTCGAAAAACTTTGACTTCGTATTATTTAGAACTGACCATGCTACGTTGCTCTGATGGACAACGGCGAAATGCGACCACGATTCATCTCAAAATGGCGTTTCATCCCCAAAACCGCAGAGAATGAAGTTTCAAATATTTTGGAAAAAAAAAAAACACAAATAAATAGCATTCTTATGGCAAAATGTGTGCGAACTACGTTTACCGTAAAAATCATAAACCTTACTATGATGACTATGCCAAATTTGATAAATTCAGATTAGTCTTGCAATATTCTAACAACTAGGCAGCAATCTGGGATGAACTTTTTCATCTATAATGCAATTAAGTAGTGATATAACTTAGCCAACCACTAAGACCCGGGACAACAACGTAGATATCATAAGCAAACGGCCACAATAGTCCTAAGCATGTTTATATTTGGGGCTATCACTGAATCCATCGTACTCCGATGTTATACGTGAAATTTACAACAATTTGACGGCTTAATTCGAATGGATACGAAGGGAACATATACATATGTATCAACATCAGTATAGGTATGATGTATTTAGTGATATTACCCATTACACTGTTCGGTTGCAGATTTGATTACACCAAGTTTTGCTGAAAGTCCAAATTGTATATAGAAAAGTAAATTCTCAGCTTCCGCAGGTTGGCGATTTTAAGCGTTTTTTTTTTAATGAAGTTAGTGGTTGCAGAGCAGCTTTTGACACAATTAAAATTGATTTCAGCGCAAATAGTAATGTCACCCATAGGCCTTTCTAGAAGTTTTTGTGGTAAAAGGAATCTGAATCCGCTTGGAATATTTTTTAACATTAATTTCTTTTGTGCTCTTTGGTGCAGAAAAAAAAAACATGAAGAAACATTGTACAGAAATATTGTTCAGAAACATTGTTTTCACATTTTCTTCATGTGCTTTAATTACTTTTAATTGTTTTAAAAGCTGCTCTGCGACCACCAACTTTAAATTAAAAAAAAAAAACGCTTAAAATCACCAACCTGCGAAAACTGAGTCGGAGCTTGTCTTTATACAATTCAGGCTTTCAAACACTCTTGGTTTCATCAAAACCTCAGAAAATACTGAGAATTTCAAACAGTGTTATTAGTTAATAATATGGATTTAAAAAGTTAAAAAAAAAAAATATTTGGCAATAATTTTATTAAAAATTAATCCGAATGCAATTTTTGGCCTTGCATTCTACCCATCAAACTATCATGCAAAATATGCATAGAAAATGTAGCTTTTAGTGATCACCAACGCAAACTAAGTCTCCTTTTCCACATTTTCAGACCCAGCTATTTATGTAGAGTCAATCTTCAGCCACGCTCATTGCGCACTTCTGTTTTATAGCATTACAATATCATAATCCTATCGTACTTCATTATTTTTCATTTCACTTCCTGCACGCATACAAAACCATCACCTCCTGGTAGTACTTTATTTTTTTTTTTTGTATTTCTGTTGTGAATCTTTTGGTCCAGTACCGAAAATTTTCAACTACAAATTAAATAATGTATTTGTAAATGCAAGAAAAAAACTCACAGAGAATATAATGTCCAGCAATAAATATGTAAAAGTACATCGTTCAAGTATTACAAAAATGCACAAAGATGCAAAATCATGACTAAAATGCGTGGCCAGGCATCAATTTTCATAATACAAAAAAAAAAAACAAAAAAACCTAAGAAAGTATGTAAAGCAACAAGTTATATCTGTTCGTTCGTTTGTACGTTCAGTTGACTCAAAAGGCGTTTGTGTTTTGCAATTTGACAATCACATATTACTGCTATGAAAAATTCATCCTACCACCTCCAGTTCAATTTCTTTAAAAGCACACACACTGAAGTATGTATATATTTTTTTTTTTTAAATGTATCCTCTATTTTTTGTGTTAATTGCAAGTAGAATTTGCTAAAGCCACCTGCCTGAGCCTTAGTATTTTATATACATATATACCGCCAAGCACATCACGAAATCAAACGAAAACTAACCATTCATCAACCTTTGCCGTGAAAGCATAAAATGTATCATCAAACCAGTTATTTGTGCTCAGGACTCCTCAGCCCACATCGCATCCAACGAATTGCAAATCAGCCACGAAACGAAATTATTGTGAAAAAAAATATAAGTAATGGAAAAAAAAATAAACCTAAACCATCCGACCTTTTTTTCATTTAAGCTCATCTGAAGATTCACTATCCTTCATTAATTCATAAAAAACTTCTTTCTAAAAGTACTTAAATGCACGCCATACGGAAAGCTTAAAGTAGAAAACGTCAACATAAAAATAACATTCCATCATCGATTTCGATGTAGCTGCATCTCATTTAATATTCAATATGCCTCATAACCATTGTCATATTGTCATATTTGCATGTACGCTTGCTAGCGCTTGTGTTTTGAGAACAGTTGAATGATTCAAATGTTCAACGAATGCTAAAGAATGATAGTTCGTCATTTCGTAATCATATTCATTCATTAAAGCAATATCTGCACTATCTCTGTTATTATAAATACATATGTATGTATATGAGTTTGTTTTTAGTAGTAGTGCTTTCACCAAACGCGGCATGCGTAATCTTCAGATTGATGTGTGTGCACCTAGCCTTAAAGTATGCCAATAATTAGATATTTGAAATGATAAATATGTATTCATTTTTCGAAAGCACTGAGAAATAGTTAGTATTTATGAAAAATGTGCATTTATTTAATGTTTGCATGTTGCCCATAAAGTATAAGAAAATTTATATTAGATACTTATTAATAGAAAAAGGCAAATGGTGAACAACCAAAATATCGTGTGATTTAGAGTTTTTGCGAAAAGAAATGGTAAATGAAAAAGTGCAACGTAATAAATAAAAATAAAATAAAATAAAATAAAGTTTTTACTTTACTAAATAAATAAATAATAATAAAATGTAAATTTAATTAAATAGAGAAATTTTGATTTATGTAATGAAATATAATTTAAAAAGATAGTAAAATTATACATTTTTACTTAAATAACTAAAATCAAACTACATAATTTAATTTAATTACATTTTATAAGAAAATGGATAAAATGGGCTCAAATAAAATAGATTTACCCTACCGTTGGCTTCAGCAGCTAGTGCGCTAGTAATGTTGGCGCAATATTTTATATTTCATCAATAAATAATAATAATAATGAAATAGAGTTAGTTTAATGAAATAAGTTATTTTAATATAATAAAATAAAACAAAATAAATTGAAGTAAAAAAATTAAGCAAACAAAAGTCAAATAAAATAAAATAAACTAACATAAAATAATAAAAAAAAAATTAAATAAACATAAAAAAATAAAAAAAAATAAAATATAATAAAATAAAATAAAATAAAATAAAATAAAATAAAATAAAATAAAATAAAATAAAATAAAATAAAATAAAATAAAATAAAATAAAATAAAAAAAAATAAAAAAAAATATAATATAATATAATATAATATAATATAATAAAATATAGTAAAATAAAACAAATTAAAATAAAATAAAATAAAAATATTTTTAAAGTCAAATAAAATAACTCGCATCTAATTAACTAAAAATCAATCCAAAGACAGCAAAATAAAACAAATTTCATTTAATGAAATACAATTTATTTAAACTATTACTAATGAATTAAAAAAAATATGTAAAATAAAAGGAAACTAAAAATATAAAGCAAAATATAGAGTAAAATAAAATAGCATAAAGTTAAAAATTTAATAAATTTTTATTAATGATAATAATAAAATAAAATTAAATAATTTTCCAAATGAAATAAAATAAATAGCATTAAGTTAAACAAAAATCAAATAAAAGAAAGCAAAATAAAACGAATCTAGTTTAATGAAATAAAATTAAATTAAATTTAAAACATTACAAATAAATTATAAAACAAAATAAAAAATCAAAATTAACTTAAATGTGATTTAAACTAACAAAAAGATACAAAAACGCGAGGATATTTTATCTTCGATGACATGAGATGAGAGGACTTGTCGTCAGCTGATAAATCCACATTTCAAACTTTTTACAAAAACTATAAAAATTCAAAAAACTTTAACAAATTCAACCAAAATTTTTAAAATTTTAGGTAAGCTGATTTATAGCCCATTAAATTTTATAAATTTTATGTAAATTTTAAACGCTAGAAAATCGCGCTGATTTCCTTCATATAAAAGTAATGGCATACTGTAATGGCAAAAAATGCTCAACACCGTTAGCCAAAAAATTATTAAAAATCAACGCGATTTTTAGCGTCTAAAAAATTTCACTTTTACCTACTTAAATTTAATAGGCTACAAAATTTATGTCTGGGTGTAGCTGTGTGCGCAAGGATGCTTGCCACAATTTGTTTTGATATCCAGACATGATCAGGGTTCGAATTTCACTGCAGACAACATGCAACTTAAATATTTTTTTTTAGTTTTTGTTTTGATTAGTCACTTCACGGATGATTTTTCAGATCGAACGCAGCCACTTTAACGCATGCGCGTTATGCGCATAACCGAATTAAATATTTACCAATATACAGTACGTTCATTGACGTTTATAGTAAGATAAATCCCGTTTCTATTTGATTTTAATAGTGTAGTATATCTATATATTTTTTCCGTTTCCTCGCACCAACGGCCATTAAAATTTAACTTTGATGAAAATTAAACTGTGTCAAATAAAATTACGATTTTGTTTGCCTATATTAAAGTTTCGTTGTCGTTCACGAAGCAAAACAAACTGGAATATTTTCAGCCCTCAATCTTCATTTTTTAGAAAGCGTTTTCAAAAATATGAATTTTCAACAAAAACAAATGGTGGCCTTTATTTTTTTTTTAAATAACTAATAGTAACAAACAAAAAACCTTGTAGCCCTTTCAATTTTATTAATTGTACAATGTAAAATAATTTCGTTTTCAAGATTGGAACAAAGCCAAGCATTTTTCCATCAAACGATTTGAAGAATTTTCATTGATCGAAACTAATAATTTCGAAACGTCCCTAGGTTGCTCAAATAGCTATAAGCCCACTGAGTAATAATGTAATACTAACTGTAATAATAATAAATTGAGACACAACTTACTAATGAAAAATTTTAATTAATGACTAGTTTCAGGCAACAAAGCACTTTTAAAAACTAGCCAAATAAATTACACGAATTTATAATAGTTTTGACCACCTTAGGCTTGTTCACCATTTGCTTGACTAATAATTTTAAGAGTATTTAATAACTTTCCCTTCCAAACCTTTTTTTTTTTTTTGTTCAAACTGTAGTATACATTTTATTTGATATTAACTCCGGGGTAGCAGACTAAATATTTAGCTGTAAATTTCTTTTAATTTTACATACATACGTTTGAATTATCATATAATTTCTGATTTCTTGATAATATGTATACAAATTATATGAATGTATATGATTCTATTTTTTTTACCCGGCATTTAAAAATATTAATTATTACGATTTAAATGCTTAATTATTTCGAGTTTTCCCTTCTAAATCTAAAATTTGTTTTTTTTTATGATTTTTATTTAGTACCAAATGCAACAAAGACATACATGCAATATTATATTTCATATGTATGTATGTAATTTAATACTAAACTTTAACTAAAAAAAAAACACAAATACATACAAAAAATATGTTTTAAGAAAATATATGCGCACACAAAACTTCAAACACACAATTTGAATAACGAACTCAAACAACACACAACCACAAGCATATGGCATAGGTTTAGCTCTATTTTTTTACACATGTATGTACATATGTACATTTATACTCGATGCATTAAATGCAAGTTTTAGAAATAAAGCCTGCTTAAAAGGTTATTCGCTAGAAATGCGCATTAGCATACACTGACACATTTGGAGCTGCGTCCAGCACATAACATGTACATGTACATATACATGCATACATACATAGATATCTATAAATTAACATCAAATAAGAACACACAAAATACACAACAGTTTCATAATTTTCATTGTAAACCAACACAACACATTTTATTAAGGCCAAATTTTATGTCATAAATAATATACATACATAATACTTACACATCTAACTATGTACATATATCTGTATTTTGACCCTATTAAATAATTACATAAATTAACTTAAGCTTTTAACCTCTATGTATATATGTATACACATATCAATGTATACTCGTACAAATATATATCTAAATATACATACATAAATAGAAAAAAAATATTTATAAGCAATTACTTACAAATGTATGTATATACATAAGTACCCAGTAGGAAATTTGATCATGTATGACTTTAAAGCCTTGCTCTTAGTCGTGTTCCCAAATTTCTGGTATTTTGTGGCTGCAAACTAAGAGGAAGTCGAACACGTAAATACTTTTGTATATCTCATAGCACAGTGTATCACAAATTTAGGGACGGACTAGTTCCGAATGTTCAAAGAGCAAAACCCGTCAAAGCTTTCTGGTCCTCAGGTCAATTCTATATTTTATGGACGAAAATATGTTAAATTTGGTTCTTTTATAGCTTTTGAAAAAGTGAAAAAAGACTTAAAATTTGTATATGTAAATTCCGACTTTGCTTTTTCACATGGATTTTTTTTTTTTTTACCACCCCATTAGGGTGCATTACATGCTTATATGATCTTTTCCGACTGGGTATTTATAATACAACAACAGTACAATATACTTACACGCACACACATATAGCAAATCACATTCATACATAAAAAAAAAACATATTCAAACACATTTACATATCGTCGTTTAAAGTACAAAATCGCGTATCGCCATTCTGCAAAACCGCGTAACTAACATTGGCTGCCAAAAATTGGATTTGCTCAATCGGGCTCTAGGCTCAATTCTTATACATTCGTCCTGAAATATACTAGCCAGAAATCCGATTGCTTTATAAAAAAGAGAACCATTTTGAAATATAAGTGTTTTTGCTCTCTAGAAAAAAATGTATGCAACCTCACATACGCAGTTTTGCATTATCTTGATACGCGGTTTTGCATTTTGCTGATACGCGGTTTTGTACTTTAAATGACGATATATATGAATCTGTATTCATTTACATATCTACATATACTACATACTTATCAATATATTACAACGTATTATATCTATAAACTAAATTCAGTTCTACTTGTTATTGTATTGTAATTTTTCTCGTCTAATCACCTGCCAATACCAATTTTTCTAATCAAATATTTCATTTCTTCTTATCACTCAAACATAAAAACGAATTTGCAACGCATTGCATTGCATACATATGTAAAACCGTTTGTCACAAATACACACACCAACACATTTATCAACGATTTCCGCCTGTATGTGCCTGGCTGACGACGATCAAAATGTAAATGCTGCGTCATCATCATCCTGGTATACGTACCTGCATTATGACACTTTGTCTCTTGTGCTGTTGGCGCGGTCTACGTCCTTTGAACTTTCACGGGCTGGGACTCTATTGCGACTTTTCCGACCGCACACCTCTCTTGCGTATGTGCTTGCGTGCGTGCCTGGCTGACTTTTTGATTGGTGCGGTGCCGTTGATTCACCCCAACAAAAATGCATAGACATATTGTCGTTTGCGGACATATAACGTACGAGTCGGTGTCGCATTTCTTAAAGGATTTCCTGCACGAGGATCGTGAGGATGTGGATGTGGAGGTTGTATTTTTACATCGGTAAGTTTTTGAATTTTTCATAACTTTTGTCAATGTACTCTCAAGTGGTTAAGCATACAAATGTATGTTTGTATGTTATTTTCATGCATATATGTATGTACCTATGTAAGTAACTATATGTATATGATTCTTTGTTTATACTTATGTAAGTTTGTTTTTTTTTTTTAAATGGCTTTGTGTGCTTATGCGCCATTCAGGAAATTTGCATACATACATATATACTGTATGCAGAAATTGATAGTACAATAGACCAACGTTGCTAGGATTACATGCATACATATATGATTTATTCTTAGCTTATGCGAAAATGCATATGTATGTATTTGAAAGTATATGCTGTAGTTAATAGTTTATATATAATTACTTTATTCAAACTGTTGCTAATATTTCATACATTATAACAGGTTATTGAAAAAGTACCGTTGTCTGCATTTATTTATATTCCGAACATTTTGCTTCTTAAAATTTTTTTTTTATATGTATGTATTTATACGCTTGGTACATACTGATTCTCTTGAAGTTTTCGTAATCAGTAAATTTATATTTTTCGATTGACATTCTTATGAAGATTCCTACTCCATCAGCATTGTTTTTCTAGATTTTTGAATTCATAGTACATGATGGATAAGCAACAAGAGTTTACTGGGTGTGTTTAGCTCAGCGGTTAGCAAGCTGGCTTAGCGCATCGATTGATGCAACGTCAACTCCCGGTGATGTCTAGAAAAAATCGATCCTTAAGTTGTTTTGCCAACTGAGAATATAGAACCACTTTTTTCACTGATATAGATATTTACATATAAAGGTTAGAAGTCAGTTCATAGCCGTGAAAATTTTCTAGTAATACAAATTTTTACACACCCAAAAGTGAAGTATAAAATAAATAAATAAAAACAAATTTTCAATCAAACTGATTTGTGTAGTTCAGGGGCATCTTTAGTAAATGTTTTGGAGGTTGTTTTAATATATCCACATTATATATTTCTTAGCTGGAATAGAGATATATGAAATCAATCGCAACCCTATGAAAAATGGGGGTATATGAAAACGTTATCGCAGCCAATGAAAAGAGCCAGGGGTAACCCATTTAAACTAAAATTCTGATGACGAATAGATACCTCCGGAAGCATTTACCTAGAATGCTGAGATGAGGTATTTTTCCAATGGAATTATACACAGAAAAACGGGCGTGACACCTTCTAGAAAGATACATGATCGCAGGGTGTATCCCTGGAACCATTTTAAGCTAAACCTTGAGGGATTACCTTCCTGCTAAGATCTAAAGGCATACGCTGAAATTGCGTCGCATGCGAGCAGCTAGTCAAACTAATAAAAATTAGCCATTCGTGAAATAAAGTTTTACGATCGGTTTGGGTAAGGTTTAACCACTTAACTCGCTACTGAATTCGATAAACTGTCAGTTTTCACACAATTTAAAATGTACATGTGTATTTAAAAATGTCATGATAATTGTGTTGCTGGCTTCATGTTGCCAACATGTTGCAAGCTTTTTCACAGCCTGAACAGAATACTACTTTGCTGAGGAAGTGTTGTGGAATTTCACCAGTGTTGCCAGAGGAAAATTTCGTTTGGAGTTAAAACGGTCGAAAAAAGAGCTAAAAACAGCTAAATAATACTAAAAGTAGCTAAAATGAAGAGCTATATATTTTTGTTAAGGTTGAGCATTTATTGACCTAAGGTTGTTTTTACATTTTCGGAAACTTTAATAAAAACAACGAATTTTATAAGTTTAAGTGCTGAAAAATCTTTTAAACCCAAAGTAAGGTGCATATATATATCGAATTCGTTGATATGGCACTAATAACAGTGAACTAAATATACGTTACAAACTGTTAAAGTCTGTAATTTCAGATATTTGAATTGAATAATTTTTTCGCAAAATTTTTTCCTGGAAAGTTTTACTTCCAGCTCTCCTTGAAGGTACAATTAGTAAGGTAAAGCAAAATCCGCGCTATCAGAAAAAGGATTTTCTTCTAATTAATTTTTAAATTCTTTAACCTAGATCCAATAGTTTATGGTGGATACACTGTATTTCGAAATTTTCCATTTTATCAACTGCTTAACAACTAAAACTTTCTGAAGCTAAAACAAGAAAAGAAAAGAGCTAAAGGAAGAGCTAGGTGCTAAAACCCAATTTTCGTAGCTAAATAAAAATATAAAATGGCAACGCTGAATTTCACACTTATTTCACAGAAAAAAATTTTGTATACAATTCGACAGCGTTTTTACGTGAAACAGGAACAGAAGAATACTATGCTTAAGATTGCTTTCCCCTGTTGACGATACGCTCAAATGCACAACTTGCGTACATAAAAATAAAAGCAAGATCCACGAAAAACTATCTACATTAAATTGTGAGTCTAAGTCTTGTAGAAAAATCACTCAACACTTTAAGCAATACTAGGAGGGTGAGTTACTGTCGAAATTCAACCCATTTTCTAGTTTTTAAGACCACTGGAGAGATTTTCTAACTTAGCACGTCGTTTAATATATAAGGAACGTAATTACTTACCGTAAATTCCCCTGCTTCGGAACAACAACAACGTTTCAACATTTTTTAAAAGATTTCAGGTCAAAAAATAAAATAATTCAAAACCTATTTTCCAAAGTTATTTTAGGTCCGGGAAAATATTTTTTTTGAACGATACTACTTTTCTAAAAAAATTGTATCTCAAAGGCTTTAAAATATCGTTATATGCATTATTTTTATTTGCTATCTGTTCTCGTTCTTGAGATATTTGATTTTGCCAAAAAAAAAATAAAATATTTTTCATTACAGTGTGGTCGTACTAGCAATTTTTGTAGACACACTAGAAGCATAAAAATGTTGGGAATAGTAAATGATGCACTTTGTTCGGAAACTAGTAAATTTTTAAAATATGTATTTTTTATAAAGGGAGTGTTTGCAACAGTTTATACTATTCAAATAAATTAATAAATTAAGTATATATGCATATTAAGTAAAAATTAATTTATTTCAATTTCCTGCACTATCACTAATTGCAATTACTAAAACAATTAAAAAGCAAACACAATAAATATCATTAAAATTTCTTGATTCAGCGACATATTCGTTGTTTTTTCTCGATAATAACAAGCATTAATAACTTTATTTAATAATCTGAATCTTAACCAACAATTAATAACTACATATGAACATCCTAAACCAAATCTGTATATAGCAAGGAGCCTGATCTGGAGCTAGAAGGTCTGCTGAAACGTCACTATACGACAGTGGCGTTTTTTCAGGGCACCATGATGAATGCAGTCGATTTGGAACGAGTCAAGGTACACACAAAACAGCAACAAACGCAAAGAGAAAATAAAAACCACACCATTTACTGCAAGTCCTTGAAACCTTAAAAAGACCAAATAAAAAAACCCCAACACACATTTTAAACTGTATACCAGCTGCGAAAAAAAATCCAAACCAAGCCCCACTGTGCCTTAGGTGAAAAAAAAAACTAAATAAATTACTGGCCGATACACGCAATTCTTCTATGTCAGTGCAAATGATATTGCAATCAAACTTTTGTTTAAGGTTGTTTGTATGAATGTACATATAGCGCAAGAAGTATATGCCTGTACATTAGGGTGATCCAGAAAAGCATGTGAAAAAGCAAAGTCGGAATTTTAATGCCGGCACCCCCTAGGATTGTTCTAGGTATACCGAAAAAAATAGAACCCAATTTTTTTTTATTTTGAAATCAAATAATATTTAAGGAGTGCTCAAAGCGCTCAAAGTTTTCCATGTATTTTATATGGGGAAAACAAAAAAATTTCCTAGAAAAACTCTTGAAAACTCGGAAAACGCTGTTTCTCTTCAAGAGATCCCCAATAATAATACCCAATTCTTTCTTTGACCATCGTGCTAACTATATTTCATAATAATAAAAAATCTTTAAAGTGTTAAAAACAGGTTAAAAAAGAATTGGATTTTGATACTGGAAGTCTCCAGAGTTTTCCGATCGAAAAATATTAATTTTCAAGAATTCTGTACCATTTCTACGAATAGTGGTTTTTTCCCCATATAAAATAAAAAAATAGTGGTACATATATTCTACGGTATAGAACAATCATAGGGGGTGGCGGCATTAAAATTGCGACTTTAATTTTTTGGACCACTCTAATGTACATAGTATGTATGTATGTTTCTGTGCGTGTGCAAACTGATTAAAGGGATGTGGGTGTGTGTGTATTTGGATGGTCCAAAAATCCACGTGAAAAAGTAAAGTCGGAATTTGCATGCTCTCACCTAGTATTGTTCTATATCGAAAAAATAAAACCCTATTTTTTTTATTTTGAAATCAAAAAATCGACTGCATATTTAGTGATCAAAGAGGTCAGAGAGCCAGGTCCAATGACACCGCAATGTTAATATAACCATATTTTCTCTACATGTTGAGACCATTTTCGTTACTAGTGTTGGTTACAATGTAGCGTGGGCCTGTACTAGTATTTAACCTAGTCCAACTTTTTGCAGGGTTATGTAAGAAAAAAAAAGAACATTCAAACAATCGGTACTTAATTCTTGAAAATTAATATTTTTCGATCGGAAAACTTTGTTTGTCTTCAGAACATTTCCAGTAAAATTACCTGATTGTTTATTTACCCACATTTACATAGTAACTCCAATTTATAGGTCCAAGAAACCTCAGAAAATGCAATGGGGGACCACTAAAATGTCTTTGAAATTAAAATTCTTTAGTATAAAAAAATAAAAAACAAGGAAATATTTTTTTCAATATAGAATAATTCTAGGGGGTGAGTGCATTAAACTTCCGACTTAACTTCTTTTTTTTTGACCGCCCTAGTATGTATGCTTGCCTGATGATGGAGTGCGCCTCATCTTTCGTGGCCATAGACAAATTTTAGCAGATATCCACTTTCTGCGTCCGTGCCCCTAGCCGGTTACGACACATGTGTATCTGCGCAGTAGTATAAAAAAATAGCCACCATAGTGCAAACATCACCATCATCATTGTCCCTATGCAGCGAGCTTTCGACCAATTCCCATATTGCCATAGTACCATCCCAATTCATCGCTACCACAACTATGTACTTGAGTATGTACGTACATATGTATGTATGTATGTATACCAATGCATACGATTTTAAAGATTTACCTATTATCTCCCTACGTACATATGTATGTACATAAATTCGCCCATATTTTCGTCCTGACTTAACAATCGCTCTGCCTATACTGGCTATGTACATATGGGTCAATACATGGAAAATCTACCAGTTGTTTGAATCTATCATTTTTTATTTGGATGAATTTTGCTTAGAACTTTTCTTTTATCATATAACGAAGTTCTGCCAAAGGAAAAAAAAACATTTTTCGAAAGTTCAAAATTTTACAATTTCCTGCATTTTGCAAGTTATTTCTTCAAAATATCGTTTTAAACATAAAATTTAGGGTTATATATGGGTTACGTTAGGTCAAAATGGTTGCCCGAAGGCAAAGTTTCCCATGATGTCACTGTGACCCGGCACCCAAACTACCGTTACTACGAAGTACTGCGACGCGAGTGATATCGAGGTCAGACATTCCCTTACCGATTTTGAGCACACCATCATAGCGTGCAGGGCTCTAATGGCCGTCTGACCGTCCGAGTATGTGCTTACCTCCATAACTGACGTCAGACTCTTTAGCAGTGAGTCAACCGCTTCCTTAATGGCAACTGTTTCCACCTAAATAAAAGGCGCTGCAGAAGTCCGTAAGCCTGAACATAATTTTCAGAAAAGTTCCCTACCGAAGACAGCTCCACCAGCCCTGCCTTCAAGTTTTTCGCCATCCGTTAAGAAGTTTACCCCGCTCCCTTCTTCCAGGACCCCCGCCCTATCCAGTCCTCTCTTGAAGGAACCTAGGCAGAGACGGAGATGCTGGGAGACATTTTATGACGCATTAATCTATCCGTCAAAGCCTTAAAGAACTCCAGAGTCTCCAAATTTCGAGCCAGTTAACCACCCCGTATCCCTGAGCCCACTAGCATATCATGCTGCAACAATTCTTCCAATATCAGCAGGCCCAAGTTTCAACATGACGTTAAGCGTCAGTGTAGCTGTGGCTCTTAATGCCCCACTAATGTCGATTAGGGCGATCCGGTGTTCAAAAGCGCCGCAAAACAAGATGGTTTTATAGAGCCAATGGATTACTTTCCCTCTCCAAGAGCAGTACAAGGCAACCGACGCCCTTTCCTACAATGTTAAGGTTCCACAACAGCTTCCTACTTGTAGTTCCTGGTAAACAAGACCAGTTCCATCCAGTTGACTGCCCACTTGGTTACTTAATTCAGGTAGCCTTGCATAGGCGATCACCTGCCAGCTCCCTTTTTCCAGTTCCTCTAGAAGGTAGTTTGCAACAGCAATCCAGAGCAGAGGAGAGAGAACACCACCTTGCGGAGGGCACCTGTTGACTCTATGCTCTATCACGCAGTACGCTGTAGATGAACGTTATTTGGTTGGTTGAAACCCGCAGATTGTTAACAGACTTGACCATTGTCTCCAAAAAATACAAAAATTTCAGAATTTCGAAATTTAAAAAAATCGTACAAGCAAAAATTGTTTTCAAGGCGTATTTTAAAGACATGATTTTTTTCTTTAAATTTCAAAAATTAATAGATATCTATAAAAAAACTTTTAAAAGTTGAGCATCTTTTAAGACCAGCTGGAGGTATTCTCTATAGTAGAAGCATTTGAACCAAAAATTCCTATAAGCTTTTGCTTTTACTATTTTTTTAATTTCAAAATTCAGTAAAAAAAATTATATACATACATACACTGCCGGAACAAAGTATTGGCACAGCAAATTTTTCACAAAAGATGCAACAATTTTCGTTCTCATATTTTTCCGCTAATTTCGTGTAAAAATATAGTTCATTCTACAACAAAAAACATAAAAATATAATTCCTAAACTTTGTACAAAACTCGCGAAAAACTCAGCAAAATTTTCAACTTTTTAATCAGATTTTTTAGAATTTTTTTGAGTATGCAGAATTTGAAAATTTTGATGAAAATTTGCTGAATTTTCGCGAGTTTTGCACAAAGTTTTAGGAATTTTATTTTTATGTTTTTTGTTGTTGAATGAACAAATAAAAAAAGTTGGCTGAAAAATATTAGAATAAAAATTGATGCATATATTGTGAAAAATTTGCTGTGCCAATACTTTGTTCCGGCAGTGTATATATATATATTTTTTTCATTTATATATTTTTTTCTCTTTAGCAATAGCTATAACAGTTTTCGAGATATTCAAAAAAACAAAAAACATGCATTATTCCTGGAAATTTTGGAATTTAGAAAGTTGCATAACTTTGGCGGAACTTCGTTTTATAAAAACTAATCTAATCAAAATTCATCAAAATCAAAAATTGTCAATTCCTACTATTACTGGATTTGAAATGGATTGAACCAAATGTGTGTATGTCTGTCGGAAAAGTTTTCTATTTTTCTACTCTTATTTGATACTCCACCGCTACTACCATTCCAAACACCCACCTACCATTTTTTGCTTTGTAGTTTTGCGCCCTCAGCTCATTTTGTCTAATCATAAAATTTGCCACTGGCCATATTTTCTACTTCTTTTTGTCCTACACTTTTTTTGTTCCTTTTTAGTGCTTTGTCCACCAGAGATTCCGTTTGTGATTTTGCTTTCAAATTCGCCATTGATTTTGATTGATTGGGTTCGAGTGACGTTTTTGTTTTTTCTTTGTAAACGCAATAGCGCTTTATCTTTCTTCCTGGCTGGCCATTCTCCATGATTTTCTATGACTTTTCGTCGACATTTTTTTCCTATATTTTTTATTAATTAATTTTGTTCTATTGTGTACTTTGAAAGGATGCATTACACACATGAAATTTTATTCCTCATCACCGCTTCAATTTGGAATGACGTTTTTCCTTAATCGATATTGTCTTGTTTGAGAGTTTCAAGTAGTAAATCTTTGCCAACGATTTCTTATTCTGTTTCTAGAGCGTTTAGTGGTATGTAAACATAGTTTTTCCGCAGCGTTTTTCTTTTAGAATGTTTATGACTTATTAAATCAACTACTTTTTTCAATAGAACTCCGCTTTCATTGACAGCCAACTAATAAAAAAGATATGAACTTGACTTTATATTTTACATATCTTAATAGCAAATAGTTTGCATATTAATAACTTTAGTGTACTTTTATCTAAGTAGAATTTCTTATTGTTGATTTTTTATTAATTATGTAATAATAAATTCATTTTTCTATAATATTAGCAGTTTGCAGAAATATACAGTTACGTCTTAAAATTTTGTATTACTACGTACTTAGCGCTTTCGTTTTTAGAAAAATGTGTATTACTAAAGTTTCAAAACCAGTTAAGTTTAAAATAAGAATCAAACATATTTTTTTTTTTTTGTAATTAATATTAAACCAAATGAATTTAATACTAAAAAGCGAGGCTAACTTAAATTTCCGTATTTTTTATGCCAAACTTTAAAAGTTTTCATAGGTGTAGCTTTACTTTAGGTGTCATTTTTTCATTAGGTATCAAAAAAGCAATAGAGATACTGCTCCAACAATTTTCTAAACAACTCTCTGTGCCGGTAACTCCGATTGCCATGCCACAATCCAAAACAATGAAGTAATGACACATCGTTTTCCTTGCTTACTCTTGGATCGCCAAAATCCAGTCGCAACAAATCAAACAAAACATTAATGGCCTATCGTGACATTGCATCCTCTCCCAAGGTCTGCCACGGTACAAAGTAGTGTTGTCAAGTATTGAGTACTTTTGGGGATCGAGTTCTTCAGTATCGATACTTTTAAGGATCGTGTATTTTTGAGAGCGTTAATTATTTACTTTAGTTATGCTTTATTTAAATATAAATACTTAGTATAGAAGTCACAAAAGCTGGCAGCACTTTATTCAGATTAAAATATTATTATTATTATAAACTACGTCAAATGAATGGCAAACTTTACTGAGTACAAGTATTGTAACTGAAAACTATTAAAACTTCAAATTGAGTTCAATAATTTCGGAATACCTTTGCTTTTAAGCATCAATTCGTTTCTAAAAAAAAAAATTTTTTGTATATTTAATATGCCGAAACCCTTTTGAAAAACAATTAAATTTGTACATGCATATTTGTCTACCAATGGGGCTTTTCTCTTTTAAACTTAATTTTTTACCGTTGCTGAGGGTGAACTGCAGGTAGGGGCTGATAGAAAGAATGGCAGCATAGAAATTCAAATTAGTGTTTTTGACATCAACTAAAATTTAAGTTAGGCTCGCTTAACGAAAATTTTTTCATTGCCATATGCAAACAACATTATATAAATAATATAAAGCGTACTTATTACAATCTAGTAAGGATATATTCCAAAGGTGCATACAATCTGTAAATATTATTTCGCATATCTTTACGAAAATATATATTTTTTTAAATATCTATTTACGTCACTTAACACATAAGCTTTTATTTTAACATTCGGGTAGTAATCTTACGTTTATTTTACTAATTTCTCTTACTCTTATTATGATGCTCATTTCAATATGAAATTAATTATTTGCAAAATTTTGTTTTTCTTCCATTCCATATTGAAATTACCTACTACTCAACAATTTTTGTGAATCTTCAAATTTGCCTACAAAAAAAAATAAAAATTCAAACAACAACACCTGACGTGATTTAAAACAAAACAACTACAAATACAAATTTCACTACATACAAAACACAAAACAAAAAACATTAAAACAATGTCCTCACATGGCTTCAATAAAAAAAAATACGCCTTGTTTTTGAAAACTGAATATTTATTTTTGACGGTGTCATACATACACCTGCTGTATTTTTAACTCCTGCTGGTACTTCCATAACGCACACTTTCACAAATCACCTAATTACATATGTATGTAAAACCACACAAAATTTTCAACTGAAATTTCAAAAGTAAACCACCCGACTTGGAACTTGAGGGTTTATTCAAGCGTCATTTTACGACAGTGGAATTCTTTCAAGGCACAATTATGAATCCAATTGATCTGCAACGGGTTAAGGTAAACGATCGATTCGCTTTATCACTTGTTGTTATTGTGTTAGCACAAAGTTTATTTAGTTACATTCAATTCACTCCTTATTTGGATTCATCTTGACTAAATACATATTTGATAAACTAATTTGTTGAATTAACACTAATTAATACGTTTACGTTTCAGTTATTGCTTAACAAATTTTATTTTAATTTTAATTTTATTATTTGTAAGTACAGTGCTCACAGAAGTTGTATTGTGTATAATTGGTTAATTTCTTGTCCATAAATGTTCACATTGTCATACACACTAACACAGAATCACACAAAATGCCATCAATTATACATATATACATACATGCATAAGTGTGTGAATATTTATGTATTGATGTGAATTTGGCAATGATTGGTAAAAAAAATTAAAAAAAAAATCAACAACAATATACGTCTAACCATTGTGTCCTGAAACAAATGTGAAAAATGTGGTCTCATAATTGGTTACTTCTTCACTGTTTGTATTATTTGTCTGATATCTTTATTTATGTAAAAAAAATAAAATTATGTGAAAATGTCACTGCTTAATGTAGTAGTTAAATATTTAGGCGTGTCAGGTGCCTTGCTATTAGGAAATCAATTCGCTTGATAGTACATATGGGCCATTCCATACAAAATTTACACCTCAATTTTTCTTTTGGTACGAAATATATTTTTGACGTAGAACACGTCTTACGGTTCGATATGGAGGCTATGCTGAAATGTTGTAGTTGTAATTTTTAGAGCTTCACGAAAACGCTTATTACATAAGAACTAATGAAGCGATTTCATAGAAGAGTGTGGCGTTTCAAAGATAAAATTCCAAACCTAACGACAGATTCATTTTTGTAAGTAACCAATGCGGTGTCTGTCGTAAAAAGAACGATAAAAATTGGCTTATTTTGGCGTCAATTTTGGGTTCCAACAGCTTATGATTTGCAGATATAACCTTCATTTTCGGGATATAGATTTTTTTGAGTAATAGAAATATTATCGTGTACAGATTTTATATAAATTCAACAAATATTGAGGATTTAAAGGCAAAAAAAAAATTTTGAGAAAATTTTTATTTTTTTTATTACCAAGCTGTTTCCGAGGCTCGAATGATTTTGCTTTTGTTTCCTTTAACCAAAAATTCAAGAGTTTTCCTTTCGTTTGGTATATGGGGTGTATTGGTTGATATCTTCTAAGCCTGTTTGTTTTATTCAAATATATGGGCATAAATGATTTCCCATACAAAATCACTTCGTCATCGTTTTGCAAACACGTGCATGCGTTGGAAGTGACGGAAGGAGACAAAAAGTATGTATGTGTGTGTAAGTACACATACTTCGGCTTTTGTTAAACAGATGGCGCAATATTTACAACCTAATCGCAGCCTATGTTAATACATACATACGTACATATCGTCGTTTAAAGTGCGAAACTGCGTATCAACAAAATGCAAACCCCTGTATCAAGATAATGCAAAACCGCGTATGTGAAGTTGCATAAATTATTTTATAGGGAGTAAAAACGTTTATATTTCAAAATGGTTCTCTTTTTTATAAAGCAATCGCATTTGTGGCTAGTATATTTCAGGACGAATGGATAAGCATTGAGCCAAGAGCTTGTGTGAGCAAATCCAATCTTTGGCAGCCAATGTCAGTTACGCGGTTTTGCAGAATGACGATACGAGGTTTTGTACTTTAAGCGACGATATGTAGATAGAGCCACAGAGACTCAATCTAGGAACTATTTCGCGATTTTAGAGATTTTCCTGATTCTCGGGACTAATCGAATTAATAATCGATATTTTGTCAGTTTTGTGATATTTTTTATCGACTTTGTCATCGATATTTTTATTGATTCAGTTATCGATTTTATAATCGATTTTATTATCGATTTTGCTACCGATATTCGTATCGATTTTGTTATCGATATTTTTATCAGTTTTTTATCGATATTTCTTTCAATTTGATTATCGATTTTGCTATCGATTTTGTTGTCGATATATATATCGATTTTTTGTCGATATTTTTATCGATTTTGTCATCAATATTTTAAATCGGTTTTGTTACCGAAATTTTTATCGATTTTGCTATTGATATTGTTATCGTTTTTGTTATCAACACTTTTATCGGTTTTATTATCGATATTGTTATCTCTTTTGTTATCGACTTTGTAATCGAGTTTGTTATCGACTTTCTCGATTCTGTTATCAATTTTGTAATCGAGTTTTTGATAGATTTTGAAATCGATTTTTAGATAGATTTTGTTATCGATTTTGATATCGATTTTGTTGTCGATATATTTATCGATGTTTTTGTCGGTTTTGTTACCGATATTTTTATCGATTTCGCTATTGATATTGTTATCGTTTTTGTTATTGACATTTTTATCGGTTTTATTATCGATATTGTTATCTCCTTTGTTATCGACTTTGTAATCGATTTTGTTATCGACTTTCTAGATTCTGTTATCGATTTTGTAATTGAATTTTTGATAGATTTTGTAATCGATTTAGATATCGATTTTGTAATCTATTTAGCTATTGATTTTGGTATCGATATTTTTGTCGATTTTGTTATCTGTTTTGCTATCGATTTTGCCATCGATATTATAAATTTTGATAACGATATTTTCATCAATTTTTTTATCGATGTTTTTATCGATTTCGCAATCGATATTATCATCGCTTTTGTTATCGATGTTTTTTTCTTTGTTTGTGCTTTCGTTTTTGACTTGAATATGCTCTTAACCATATTTACCACGTATTCTACGTTTCACACCAAGACGAAGGCGCTGGACTGTTCCTTTTTACGGTCGTTATCGAAAAAAAAACTCCTATAAAAAAACTCCGAAATATTGAACTCACAGAGACGTGTTTTTTAAATTTTTTTGCAGTTAATAAACTATTTGTCGTAGAAAATCAGTTGTTTAATCAAAATGTACGGAACTGCTTCGGCTTTACATTATAGTGTGAGATAGATTTAAGTTTTCAAACTCAATGGAGTGCAATGGAGAACGGAAAACCAAAAATCTTGAAGTTACGAGTTTTTCATGCCTGCGCGCTGTTAAATAATAAAAAAAATATTAATAAATGCAATTTTCTAATGCACAAAATTATTTATTTAAATCTTTCTCTCTCTAAACATGAAAGCCGAGATACTTACGCGCATTTTGATCACTTAACTGATTTTCTCCGACAAATTAGTTTATTAACTGCAAAAAATTTAAAAGATACTTCTCTGTGAGTTCAAAATGTCGGAAATTGTCTTTTCGAGATTGTCGAATATCATGATGAAATAAAAAAATAAGTGTCTTCTTTTTTCGATAAAGAACGCAATAAAAATATTTCACACAAAAAAAAACCTTGAGGTGTAAATTGTATATGGAATGACCCATATGTAAGTATGTTGATGAACTAAACGAGCCAACGCAACTTGGTGTTCAAAAACAGATAAAAGAAAAGCAACGAGTATTGTAATTTTTAGGTGTTCTAAATAAAGTTCCTGGTAAAATATTGTCCATTTTGCGGCAAAATTTTCTTTACAAAATATTAGGGAGCCTTAACAATAAGTGAACTTTCAGAGAAATCATATCGCTTATTTGCTGCAAGAGAAAAACATTTTCTCTTTTTCTATGTTGTGTAGAAATTGCTTAGCTGCATCTGTTAACCATAGCTCATTAGAAGAAAACTTGTCTTAATTTTTATTATGGGAGCGTATGTAAGCTGTAAACTTTATAGACATTTTACCCGAGTTTAAAATTTTTTTGAATTATGGCACTCTTGCAGCAAATGTACAATATAAAAAACTAACCTCTTGAAGAAAAAAATCAAGTTATGGCATAGCTTGGATATAAAATCAGTTATGTTATCAAAAGTTTGGTATTATTTTTAAGAGGAAATTCAATGTATTGTCTATATGTAAATATACTACTATATGATAATGCAAGCTATATTCATACGTAAATATTTTTGTAAATACTTATATAAACTTAATTTTCCACTTGACTGTTCGTATAATTTTAACTGTAAAAATAAATTTAATATTTTATATGTTTTTATGTGTATGTACATATTTATTAATGTACACTAGGGCGGAGTAATTAATTTTCGAAGAAGGTTTATGCATATGTATTCGAATTCTACTTTCGATTAAAAGAAAAAATGGTGAACAAACTATATACCAAAAATGAACTTTAATTTGCTATACACTTTTTCGAAAATTTTGCTCCGAAAAAATTACTCCGCCCTAATGTGCACCCAGTACTTCTCTAGAAATAGCTTGATGCTGGATATACATAATAGTAAGAATAGAAATATCTACAAATTTTTTCAATTCAATTTCGTTTTGAATTTCTTATCGCTTAAACGTCACCTTTTCACTAGGCATTATAATGGCAAAAAAGTGTATCATTTAAAAAAGTCAAGTGTCACATTGTTTGTATGTATAGTATATCAGTGATTTTCAAAATTTTACTTACAAATACAAAGTACAAAAGCTTTTGGGTTTTCATTAGGGTCCGACCGAGCGTTCGGGTTCGGTTGGCGAACAGTTCGGCCATGAAGTTCGGGTTCGGATTCGATTCGGCTTCGGCCAAAATTGGCCGTGTTATTTGACCAAGAAGTAGTAAAGAAATTTTACTTACTTGCCAGTAGCCAAACTTCTGAGAGTAAGCGAACAATTGCTCCTAATGAGAGAACATGCAAGAAAGTACGAAAGCGCAAAACCAGCAAAAAGTTGCAAGTTTTACTAACAGCTGATAAATTTATTATTTTCCGAAGCAACTTTCTAAGAAAAAAAAATATTATTTCCTATCTTGTTATATACTTAAATAGATCTATTTTATCAATCGCAACTATAAAAGCTTCAGATACTTGCAGGTTCAGCTGTCATTTTCGCTCTCTCAATTTACTCTCTTTTGCTGGTTTCTTGCAAGTTCTTGCGCACAAAACCGCCATCCAGTAAAAAACAGGGCTAACTTATTTCAAAATTACTTTGTATAAGAGCATATTAGATGTGGCAATATTTCTAACTTTTCCACGTAATTCGATGTAAAATTGAGAATGGGAATTTTTTTTCCACGGGCTAACAGCCAGACAGAGAACTTTCTGTGACATTTCGGAAATCGGTTTCAGAAATAAAAGTTGAAAAATGTGACTGCAATTGAAAGAGCGAAAATCGATCTGGTAAATATATTTCAACTTGATCGTGCTGCACTAGCGATTCTCATTTCTGCTGCAAGTGCTGTCAAACTAATCGAGTGTTGCCGTCTGAAACTAATCGCTGGTGTGTGCGAAATAATAAGGGATAATATAAAAAAAAAAAAAAAAAATTGAAATGCTTTTAATTAATTACTTTGCGGAATTTAATTGTTTAGTTATAAATAATAAATTAATCTTGAAACAAAGTTAATTACAAATAAGGGAAGCGGCTCACGGTTGCACTTTAGTACATAGTACATTTTATAATTTTCCAATATGTTTTAAGATAAAATACGTTACGCTCGGAAAATACTCATTTGTATTTACATACATATACATATGTATGTATTGTATTTTTAAAGGGCAGTTGTATGTAAATTATTGAATGCATATTTATATGCCTGTAAATTTCTGTAAATAAGTTACTGCATATTTAATGTATACAAAGTGACCATTATCCTGTTTGTGTATTGCATGCCATATGCTGATGCTTGATTGTATTTAGTTGTATGTACATAAATAGTTATTCAAATTTTAAAGAAAAATTTATACGAAAGTATTGCTATAAAATTGCATGGCATGAAAAGTTTCGTTGAGAGTTACACTGTTGTGCATTTGAATGCAACATTTAATTTATTTATTTATATATGCTTTGTTATTTTATGTTTTTTTTTACAGTTACTTAATTCTTTTCTTTTTAACAACCACCACGATTTTCATTAAATAACATCCCACAAATACATTATTCCATAAATCGACAATTGCTTTGTATAAATAAAAAAAAATATAATACAAATTTACTTCACATCCTGCATTCCTTTTGGTATCTTTAAGAAAAATAACTAAACAAATCCCTCAATTTTTTCTCATCACACAAAGCGTGTGTTGAGTGAAAGTTGCATAAATGCGATCGGCCTGATGTTGAATCACAGCCTACCCCCATGCTTTCTGTGTTCACTACATTGTCATACGCTTCATTACCACACGTACTTAAATATGTTCCGAGTGCCTGGTATCACTATGTATTACACAGTTACTATTATTCAAACCATGTAATTATATGTATGTATAAGTTTTAGCATTTATTTGTACTAACTTTCTATTTTATTTCGTTTCGTTCGTTCGTTCGTTTTGTTCGTCTCCTTCTTCTACTCTTCACGTGTTGAAGGTACACGAAGCTGATGCCTGTTTGGTGCTGGCCAATAAATATTGCCAAGATCCCGATGCCGAAGATGCTGCCAATATTATGCGAGTCATCTCAATTAAAAACTACAGCGAAGACATACGAGTGATTATACAACTTATGCAATATCATAATAAGGTAAGTGCATATGTACATATATTAGGGATGTTGCGGATGTAGAATTTTAGACATACGCGGATGCGAATGCGGATGTCAAGTATTTAAAAAAAAATCAATTAGAATCTAGCATAATGGCGAGATCATTGTTTAAACAGCGCTTACAAGCCAAAACTTGTTTCAGAATTTGGAGAACCTGTAACTTTATCAGCACTTTTCGATTTTAGTTTTTGTAATTCATTTTTGATACTTTCTTCTGCGACTGCTTTGAAAAATTTGTGCTTATAGTGAGCTAAATAGGTGGATATGGAAAATAAACTGTTTTCAAAGTCGTGGCTGCCAGCCAGAATATTGTTATTTTTTTAAGCACCCCGTTTTTTATAAGCATTTGAATAACAGATAGTTGCGTAATTCTTATCTAATTAAAGGTTAGACCAATAGCTTTTTAATTATTTGAGCATCGATTCTCTTTATAGCTAGAAGTTGATCACTTCTACTGCACCCAAAAAAAACTTCTCTTAATTGAAGAAAAACAGCAATCAAAATGAAGAAAAATGGGAACGAAACAGCACTAAAGAAGTTTAACCCTCTTTTCATGCCCAACATTTCTTCAAAATAATAGATTACATCCACGGTTCCATATTTTCGTGTACGTTTTTACACATTCCAAAGAAAAATGACGCATTCGGGAGAGTTTTTTACTCATTCGGAAGATTTTTCGACCTTAAAGTAAAGAAAGTTTTTCTTTGATCCAGAGATGGATTTTTGCTTCAGTGTGACTTTAAATAGCAAAGAAGGGACAGTATTACCACAGAAGTTTTTAGCCAAGGATCCAATGTAAAAAAGAAATACTATCCAAAAAGTAAACCAAAGTACTGTTTTAAAAATTTTTGCCAAAAATAATTTCCCCAAAGAGCCCGATTTGAAATTATTCAAACGAATATATGTGATAGGTGGCATACGCGGTACGGCTGACTCGCGAGTCATTTGTGTACCTGTTGACTCGCCTTCGACTACACCCCGTTGAATCATTCAGAGTTATGCCGGGAGTCATGTTGGTGTAACTAACACATATTTATTTTCACAAACACTTCCAAACGGACTCACGAGTCACACGCACCGTGTATGCCGCCTACAACATCAAAAGCCAATCACGAAAATTTTGTTAAGAATTACAGTACACACTTTCTTCTTTTGTGTCTAGTAGTTTTCTTTTTAAGATTGCTCCAAAAAAATCGTAATAAAGAAAGAAGCCAAAGCAGGTATTTAAAGCACAGAAAAAAATATTATTAAAATGCTATGTTCTCTTTGACGTACGTCAAAGATCAAGTACGAGTGGGACCTTTCATAGTTGCCCATTGATATCTCGGTTATATAGCTTAAGAAATAATGTTTAAAGACATTTTTATCAAAGTTGATAGGTATGACATTTGACCAGTTTTGTTACAGCAATACTCCTACGACCACCGGCAAAAATATTGGCTACAATATGTAATTTTTTTGCCATATATATGTTTTATCGGTCCACTTGCAAAATATTCGCATTCGCAAAAGCTCCGTATTGATTATTGCGAATGCGAATGTTAAAATTAATGCGGAAGCTCAGCGGTTGCGAATGCGAATGCGAATATTCGCAACAACCCTGGTACATATGTAAGTGTATACATACATATGTACATAGTAAGTGCGAACCCAAAATGAAAGTAGCATTGACGTTTCATCAAGTCATCGGCAATTTGATCTATGTTACTTTGAGAAAAACATATTTAGATGAAATTATACGTTTAATAACAGCGCTCCGTATCTACTGGGAAAACTTCTTCTTCTTCATCGCACTTGGCATTACATCCGTTTGTCGGTTTGCGCCGAGACCAAAGAGCATTCTCCATAACTATAACCAAATCATGTGTTGAGAAAAACATATTTAATTGACGTAACCAAACTCTTTTCTCAGTGTATGTCCATGTCGTGCTCATACGGTTCGTCATTCCGTCTTCTCCGATACCCGTCGTCCACGAAAACAGGGCCGTAGATCTTGCGTAGAATAGTTCTCTCGAAAGCCCCCTTCTCATCTTTGTTCGAAATCGTCCAAGTTTCTGCGCCATATAAAAGGACGGGCATGATGAGAGATCTGTATGCAGTTTTTTAGCCCATTCAAATTTAGTATAACAAAGTGCAAGTTTGAGGTGGCTAGCACTTACCATTAATTTTTAGCAATTTTTTTTTTGTTGGAGGTGTCGCTCATTTTCTCCATATAAAATAATGTTTGAAAATTTTTTTATATGGAAAAAATGTGCGACACCTTCAACAAAAAAATTTCGCAAAAATCAAGCTAGCTTACTCGCACTTGCACTTTATTGTACTAAAATTAAATGGGCTAAAAAATTGCATACTCAACTTTTTTCTAGAGAGCATACATAAAGAGTGCAATATTTGAATGAAATTTTGCAGAATTTTCTTTAATTTTGCAAAAGGTTTGGAGCTTTGATTTTTGGGGTTTTTGTTGTAGAATCAATGTAAAATCAATTTGCTGAATCCTAAGCCAATCTCCAGTCATCAACAACATGAAGTACCCTTAAGGAACGGAACGTCCGAACAGCAAATTGAGGCCGCTCTAAAGTGGCTAAGAACCATTTTTGGCAAACATTTTTAATTGCGGACTACGGAGGCTGTTTATGACAAAAAAACTTCTGATCCAGAGCCTACTATAATTTTTATACTGAAAAGAGTGTGTTAAGATGGAATGTCCGAAACCCAGGAAATGCCCATTTATTTAAAAGACTTTAAAATTTCAAGGATATGATTAATCCAAAAAATTAGGGCATTGTCGAACAACATTACAAATTTACTCAGAACCAAATCGCTGGTCCAGCGACGCCGCAATATTTCGCCCAGTAAAACACAACCGAAACGAAGTTCGCATCAACTGAATGACAAACGAAAAATATAAAAATACAAAAGCGAAAATATGAAACCCCAAATTTCGTCAGACGAAATTCGTCGCCGCTTTGGTTGTGTGCAATCTCGTATACTACGATGTGTTCTAATTCTGACACCGAACTTTCTATCGGCGAAGTTCGCTCAGTACAATTTCTTTTGTCCCATTTGCTTCCATATACCCACGATTTATTTTAATATGGAAGAAAACCGTAACATCTTCGGAAAAAAAGAATTCTAAAAAATCAACGCTAATTGTTAGCCATTTGAAACTTGTGCCTTATTCTAATAGAATCAAATGTGCTATAAAACTGTATACTCAAAATCTTCCTCGGAAATCCAATGAAAAAAGCTCGAGATTTTTACGAAAGTTTGTTCAATTTTTTTTTATCTTACACAAAGTTTGAAACCTTTGATTTACACGAGCTTTGTTAAAGAACTATGCGTCGATTATCAAACACCGAAGTTTAAAAAAAGAATTTAATTTAAAATGGTTTCGCGAGTGTATAGATTTTTTGTGAATAAAAATTACTGCCATACGGTGTTTTCTAAATTATCTCTTTTACATATCCCCCATTTCAGGCGTATTTACTTAACATACCTTCATGGGACTGGAAACAGGGTGATGACGTCATTTGCTTAGCCGAACTTAAACTTGGTTTTATAGCGCAGAGTTGTTTGGCGCCAGGCTTCTCAACAATGATGGCCAATTTGTTTGCGATGCGATCGTTTAAGACTGTAAGTATTCGCAGTAACACAACTTAAGTAGCGACTTAACTTTAAAATAACGGCCAATAAAAAGCAATATGAACCTTTTGTATTAAAATTGTCTATGTGTAGAGAACTAAACCTTCAAGTCTGGCAGCAATCAAATATTGTCATACAAGTTTATTGTACTTTGCTAAGCCGCAGTACAGTTAAATTCCTCGGACAAGCCGAATTTACAATAACCTCTATCTCATTCATTTGGCAGTCATGCGCTGTCAAAATAGTCTGATCTTGTGAAAAAATAAAAACTTTACACATTTTATGTTACAGATTTTTTGATTTCAAACCTCCTTATGAACAATTCAACGCATTTTTTTTTTGTGTGTTATATACTAAGTAACATTCAAAGTATTTTAATCCACTACCTATATATGTACCTGTAGTCACCAGACATGCAGTCTTGGACCAATGATTATCTGCGCGGTACCGGCATGGAAATGTACACAGAAACTTTGAGTCCCACATTTATTGGAATACCATTTGCTCAGGCCACTGAGTAAGTTTTCGAACGCAGGCATTGGCGTGTGTCTATCAAACAACTTGCCTTCATAAAAATACAAATACATTCTCAGCTATTCGTTAAACAGTATCTCTATCGTATGATACAATGTTATTTCAACAAATAAAATTAAACTTTTAATTTTATTTATTGACACATTTACATACAAATAAATATTTATTTCTTATTGGCTTTATTCCTTATTTATTTTTGATACACTTTCAAATAATATTTATCTACAAACAAACAAAAATGCGCACCTCTTTTCGCACCCTGCAGATAAATTCTGAACTGCATATTTATGTATATGCATACTAGGGCTGTGCGATTAATTGATTACTCAAAATTTAAATTAATCATAAAGTAAATAACTCAATTATTCGATTAATTGGAAATTATGATTACTCAAAAGTTCAGTTACTCGAGTAATCAAGATTTTTGATTAACCAAAAACAAAAATATTTGAGTAATTTGCTTTATGATTAATCAACATTTCGAGTAAAATGAGTAATCAACATTTCAACTCTTCA